>NC_084570.2:26204160-26276660 GCF_033978685.3 Nerophis lumbriciformis
CAAATTCCACAAACTCAGACCTCCTAGCTACATACTAACCACTAAGCCACCATGCAATATTAGAATACATCACACCACTAGTACTAGTAAATTCAGTGCCTATTAAATGCAAGAGCATTTTACAATTTCCCACTAAAAATCTAGTATGAAATTGTCATAAATGGAATTATTTACTATTTACTGTGATTGTTTGCCCTGTAATTCATGTTTATGTCGGTTTGAGTTTGTTGCCCGTTCAGCGCCCTAAATAAATGAGGTTTGTGATGCCCTGTGTGTGATGACACGGTGTCGATAAACCCTCCACTGAAAATTACACGCACAGACCAACGTCCTGCTCCGGGCCTGTAAATAACTCTGGATGGAACTTTAAAAAGCCTCTTAAGCAAATGCAGTTACTTTTAAACTGTTATGAAACAGCCATGACAGCTCTGCAGCCTAGAGCGCAGGCAATAAAAAAAAAAGAAAAAAGCGAACACTTGACTTAGATAAGAGTTATGGCTGGCCTGCTTCATTCAATTATGTTGGATTGTTCAGGTAAGCAATCAAATGTTGTCTATACGCACACCACACAGAGCATGAGAAAAAAAACACACATAGCTAGAATTTGCAATTCCGGTAGGTTCAAATTGGTTGGGAAATGTGGGATATGGAGAGGTTTGTATACAGCCCATTCATTTTCAATGGGGGGAAATTCCGGGGAATCAGGGAATTTTCGGAATGCATGCTGGCTTGAATGTCCAGGTTGAGTGGAGTGTGTGGATGTTGAAACAGTTCAAATCGGATGAGAAATGTGTAATATGCAATACATTGTATATTTCCCATTCATTGTCAAAGGGGAGAAAATGCCTGCAAATTCCGGGAATTTTGGGAAAGGGAAAACATGTTTCATGTTTCAAGGTTGAAATCGGGTAAAAAATGGCGCAACATTTTGAGATTTTAGGCATTGTACAACTATGAATATGTCCATTTATTTGAAAGGGCAACTGGCAACGACAGTGAAACCTGGAGGGGCGGAGCTTTCTACCTGGTGGTGAGTTGGCTGTGATGGTGGGGGAGGATGCCGGACAGACCTGGCATAACGCACTGTGAGGGTCTACTGGGAACGTCTAGCAGAGTCTTCAGTCAGAGAGAGTTTAAATTCCCACCTCCGGAAGAACTTTGAACATGTCACGAGGGAGGCACTGGACATTGAGTCCGAGTGGACCATGTTCTGTGCCTCTATTGTCGAGACGACCGATTGGAGCTGTGGTCGCAAGTGTGCCTGTCGTGGCGGTAATCCTAGAACCCGCTGGTGTTACCAGCGGTGAGGGATGCCGTCAAGCTGAAGAAAGAGTACTATCGGTCCTTTTGGCTCATGGGACTCAGGAGGCAGCGGACAGGCACCGACAGGCCAAGCGGTGTGCGGCTTCAGAATCATCGGTCGCGGAGGCAAAAACTTTGACATGGGAGGAGTTTGGGGAAGCGATGGAAAACGACTTCCAGACGGCTTCGAAGCGATTCTGGACCACCATCCGCCGCCTCAGGAAGGGGAAGCAGTACACTGTCAACGCCGTGTATGGTGGGCGGATGTTGTGGATAGGTGGAGGGAATATTTCGAAGACCTCCTCAATCCCACCAACACATCATCCAACTATTGTGGGATTACACTCCTCAGCCTTCCCGATAAGGTCTATTCAGGTGTACTGGAGAGGAGGCTACGCCAGATAGTCGAACCTTGGATTCAGAAGGAACAGTGTGGTTTGCGTCCTGGTCGTGGAACTGTGGACCAGCTCTATACTATCGGCAGGGTCCTTAAGGGTGCATGGGAGTTTACCCAACTAGTCTACATGTGCTTTGTGGATGTGGAACGGTTGGAATCGGGTGAGAAATGTGGGAATTGTGAAAGTTTGAAAAATGGCCCATTCATTTTCAATGGGAAAAATGACCCGGGAAACCGGGAATTCTGGGAATTCCTGGAATTTTTCAAACTTGGAAAATGATAGAATTTTCGGAATGCATGCTGGCTTGATTGTCCAAGGTGAGTGGAGTGCCCGGAGGGTGGAACGGTTTGAATCGGGTGAGAAATGTGGGAATTGTGCAAGTTTGAAGAATAGCCCATTCATTTTCAATGGGAAAAACTACCCGGAAAACCGGGAATTCCTGGAATTTTTTTAACTTGGAAAATGGTCGTTTGATTGTTCAAGGTGAGTGGAGAGTGGAACGGTTCGAATGGGGTGAGAAATGTGGGAATTGTGCAAGTTTGAAAAATAGCCTATTAATTTTCAATGGGAAAAATGACCCGGGAAACCTGGAATTCAGGGAATTCCTGGAATTTTTCAAACTTGGAAAATGGTAGTTTGATTGTCCAAGGTGAGTGGAGTGCCTGGAGGGTAGAATGGTTTGAATCGGGTGAGAAATGTGGGAATTATGCAAGTTTGAAGAATAGCCCATTCATTTTCAATGGGAAAAATTACCCGGAAAACCGTGAATTCATAGATTTTTTGGAACTTGGAAAATGGTAGTTTGATTGTCCATGGTGAGTGTGCGGATGGTGGAACGATTCGAATCAGGTGAGATATGTGGGAATTGTGTAAGTTCTAAAAATGACCCGGAAAATCGGGAATTGTGAGTAATCTAGGATTTAAAAACATTTTTTTTAGGGAGCTCAAGATTCCAGGTCGCGCCAAACGTTTTGATACTTGAACGGTTCCGATCTGATGAAAACTGTGGGCTGTGTAGCGCGCCAACGTTTGTGGGCAAAATTAATAATAAACAAATTATTTTTTCTGGTGTGGAATAGCATTTGTGTGAATGTTTGGACATCCACACAACAAAATGCACATTTAGTACAAATTCATCCCCGAGTATTTTCCTGCTGGGTGAGAGACATGGGGTGAAGGCGAGGCCGCTTGGTGTATGTTGTGACATTTATTTTAATAAGCCTTCTAATCAGTCTCCTTTTAGCGCTGCACGACATTATTTTCCACAGACACGGGAAGGTTAAAGACTGCGTAAGAGGAGCACTTGGCCGTGGATTAATAAAGGGAAATGTGCGTGTCTGCGTGCCTTATCTGCCTCTTTTGCTTCTCCCGGGGCCTTTGTGTGCTTTTGCCATGGTGTGCTTGTGTTGTGTTTGCGCTGTACGCAAGTCACCGTCAGTGTTTGAGAGGCTAATATTGCAGCCTAGTGAAAATGTGAGCAGGAGAGGCCTTCTGCAAGCGATGCAGCTCAATTTTCCAATGTTAAAATGCAATTTGGCTCGCCCGGCAGAGGAGAAAAATCCATCACCAACACTGTTTGACTGTCGGTCTCCGTCCATCCATCCATCCATTTTCTACCGCTTATTCCCTTTGGGGTCGCGGGGGGCGCTGGAGCCTATCTCAGCTACAATCGGGCGGAAGGCGGGGTACACCCTGGACAAGTCGCCACCTCATCGCAGGGCCAACACAGATAGTCCATGTTTCCAAATAATACTGGTTTCCATCTCACACTGAGGCGCTGGCACAGCATGTTGGCAGTGGTAATTCTCAAACTGGTGCAATGACTGTTGTTTGAGTTTAAACCCGTTTTTTCACCCCCCCCTAAATCATGTGTGCTGATTGTCACATGCCAGGATGTTTATCCAAGGTGTTTGCCGAAGGTAATTTCTTTACACACACCCACACCCCTGTTAAAGGGGAACTGCACTTTTTTATTTTTATTTTGTGTATTGTTCGCAATCATTATGAGACACACACATATTTCTTTTTAAATTAGAATGTTAAAGATGAATAAAAACCCTTGGAAGATGCGGCTAAAGTGAGTCACCGTTGTAGCCTTCAAAGTCTCTAAAACAACTTAAAAACCTTCCATCAACGTTTTATATACACACTGCAAGTATATATATAATGTAGTAACAGACACCTTCATAACAATATGTAATATGTTTTATATACACACTGAAAGTATATATATAATGTAGTAACAGACACCTTCATAACAATATGTAATATGTACAATATACACACTGCAAGTATATATATAATGTCGTAACAGACACCTTCATAACAATATGTAATATGTACAATATACACACTGCAAGTATATATATAATGTAGCAACAGACACCTTCATAACAATATATAATATGTACAATATACACACTGCAAGTATTTATATATATAATGTAGTAACCGACACCTTCATAACAATATGTAATATGTACAATATACACACTGCAAGTATAAATATGATGTAGTAACAGACACCTTCATAACAATATGTAATATGTACAATATACACACTGCAAGTATATATATAATGTAGTAACAGACACATTCATAACAATATGTAATATGTACAATATACACACTGCAAGTATATATATAATGTAGTAACAGACACCTTCATAACAATATATAATATGTACAATATACACACTGCGAGTATTTATATATATAATGTAGTAACCGACACCTTCATAACAATATGTAATATGTACAATATACACACTGCAAGTATAAATATGATGTAGTAACAGACACCTTCATAACAATATGTAATATGTACAATATACACACTGCAATAATATACCAAAGACTAGAGATGTCCGATAATATCGGACTGCCGATATTATCTGCCGATAAATGCTTTAAAATGTAATATCGGAAATGATCGGTATCGGTTTAAAAATTATCGGTGTCGGTTTCAAAAAGTAAAATTTATGACTTTTTAAAACGCCGCTGTGTACACGGACGTAGGGAGAAGTACAGGGCGCCAATAAACCTTAAAGGCACTGTCTTTGCGTGCCGGCCCAGTCACATAATATCTACGGCTTTTCACACACAAGTGAATGCCTTTCATACTTGGTCAACAGCCATACAGGTCACATTGAGGGTGGCCGTATAAACAACTTTAACACTGTTACAAATATGCGCCACACTGTGAACCCACACGAAACAAGAATGACTAACAGATTTCGGGAGAACATCCGCACCGTAACACAACATAAACACAACAGAACAAATACCCAGAACCCCTTGCAGCACTAACTCTTCTGGGACGCTACAATATACACCCCCCGCTACCACCTACCCCCCTCACCTCAACCCCGCCCACCTCAAACTCCTCATGCTCTCTCAGGGAGAGCATGTCCCAAATTCTAAGCTGCTGTTTTGAGGCATGTTAAAAAAAATAATGCACTTTGTGATTTCAATAATAAATATGGCAGTGCCATGTTGGCATTTTTTTCCATAACTTGAGTTGATTTATTTTGGAAAACCTTGTTACATTGTTTAATGCATCCAGTGGGGCATCACAACAAAATTAGGCATGATAATGTGTTAATTCCACGACTGTATATATCGGTATCGGTTGATATTGGAATCGGTAATTAAGAGTTGGACAATATCGGAATATCGGATATCGGCAAAAAAGCTATTATCGAACATCTCTACCAAAGACTATAAAAATGGGACCCATTACCTCCCTGCTTGGCACTCAGCGTCAAGGGTTGGAATTGGGGGTTAAATTGTTATGGTTGGACTAAGGGGAGGTGACGGCGACAGACACTAGAGGGCAGTAATGTTCAACCATTTATTATATATATGTATATAGTCCAAATATATATAATAATAAAACAATACTAAATATACGAACTAAGGAAATGGAGTGTGACAAAATCCAAGAGTGTGTAAGGTGTAAGACTATGTGTAGTATTTAACTGGAACGTTTTTACCGTAAGTGTTGGAGGTGCGTGTTGAGAGGAGCTGGGCTGTCAGACAAGGGTGGTCCAGGGGCGGAAGCGTGGTCGAGAGGCAGGAGCGAGTCGTCGTAGTCCGGGGCGAGCGAGGAGTCGAGAAACCAGGAAGCACGGGGCAGGCAGGGAAGATCCGGGAGCACAAGACGCATAGCTTGACTCGGGGATGCACACAGGGAACTGCGGGGTGAGGGAGGACACGAAAATCAACGCAGGGAAAGCACAGAGAGGACAGGTAGAGAGCATAAAGCGAGTTGCATCAAGCATCAGAAGAATAGCTTACTGAACACCAACTGAAGACTATATTCCGGCGCAGGCATGCCAAGATGTCCAGGCTTATGAAAGCAGCTCCTTCATTCCAGGCAGGTGTGATGATTGCCGGTAAGTGATTGCAGCTGGCGGCAGCTGCAGGGCGGAGACGTGCGCGGCGCGTCCCTGGATGTGCGCCACAGTCGTGGGCGTGTCCTGCGGTGCTTGCAGCGCGCAAGGATGAGGACGCATTCCAATGCGCCCTGGCTGTGACAGTACCCCCCTCCTTATGGACAGCTCCCAGATGTCCTCTAGCAGGAACCACGAGAACACAGAGGTCAAAAGTCAAGGGAGGGTGGAGGGGTGAACTGGAGGTGGGTCGTCGTCCCAAGTGTCCCCAAATCCAGCGGGGACGAGTCTGGTGGCGACGGCGAGTAGAACGCCGCAGCCGCAGCAGCCTGCGAGGTGGACGACCAAGGAACGACCACCTTCTTGGACGTCCAGAGGGCAGACGCCAGTGGCGCCAGAACCACAGCAGCCTACGGGAAACATATCCATGTTTTGGGCGTTGCTGTTGGCGCAGAAAGTGTCCCTGCCCTGGCCACAGAGGGCGCCGTGTGCGGGCGCCTGTTGGCTGCCTTTGCGGCCGGCCAGCCGGAGGTCGCGTTAGCGACGATGCAGGAGACAAGGGAGCAGGCGGCGCCGTGGAAAGGCCCGCCAAAGACGAGTAGGATGAAGACCTTGGAGTCGAGGAGGACGATGTCGTCGGAGCCAGAGTCAAGGAGGACGATGTCGTCGGAGGCGTGGAAGCAGCAGACGTCATCGGAGCCGGAGACGAGGAGGGCAGCTGAGGAGCTGGCCGAGGTGCTGAAGCCAATGCTGCTGGCCGAGGCGCAGAGGTCGAGGCCAGCCTGGGAACTGGTGGAGAAGCGGGGGCCAGCCTGGGAGCTGGTGGAGACGCGGGGGCCAGCCTGGGAGCTGGTGGAGACGCGGGGGCCAGCCTGGGAGCTGGTGGAGATGCGGGGGCCAGCCTAGTGGCTGGTGCTAGCTCGGAGGCCAGCCTGGTGGCTGGTGCTAGCTCGGAGGCCAGCTTGGTGGCTGGTGCTAGCTCGGAGGCCAGCTTGGTGGCTGGTGCTAGCTCGGAGGCTAGCCGGGGGTCTGGTGCTAGCTCGGAGGCTAGCCGGGGGTCTGGTGCTAGCTCGGAGGCTAGCCGGGGGTCTGGTGCTAGCTCGGAGGCTAGCTGGGGGACTGGTGCTAGCTCGGAGGCTAGCCGGGGGACTGGTGGCTGCGGCTGGGAAAAACAGAAGACAGGGGGTATTTGTCTGGCAGGTGGTAGCCTGTCTGGGTTCAGCTGTGCTACCACATCAGAACAGCCACCAGTGCTAAAATGGAAGAGACTAGTACTGGCAGGTGGTAGCCTGTCTGGGTTCAGCTGTGCTACCACATCAGAACAGCCACCAGTGCTAAAATGGAAGAGACTAGTACTGGCAGGTGGTAGCCTGTCTGGGTTCAGCTGTGCTACCACATCAGAACAGCCACCAGTGCTAAAATGGAAGAGACTAGTACTATCCCCCCCCTCCGAACGCGGATCCCAGACGCTACCAGCTGACTGAGGGACTGTCAGTAAGGGTGGGAGGAGGGTGTCCAGGCGACGGGTAAATTCCTTCATCCCCATATTGGAGTTAAACAGTCCCTTGAAGGGGTGTTGAGGGCTAGAAAATTTGTCCAGGGTGGAGGTAAAAGAAAAAGACATCCTGAGAGGGGCAAAAAGAAAAAAAAAAAAAAAAAAAAGGGAACTGAAAAAAAAATTCCACTGGGGGCAGGGCTAAAGTGACTGGGGCGGGGCTAAGGAACTGTGCCATCAGGTCCCTAATCAATTGGCCGGAATATACTGTTATGGTTGGACTAAGGGGAGGTGACGGCGACAGACACTAGAGGCCAGTACTGTTCAACCATTTATTATATACAGGTAAAAGCCAGTAAATTAGAATATTTTGAAAAACTTGATTTATTTCAGTAATTGCATTCAAAAGGTGTAACTTGTACATTATATTTATTCATTGCACACAGACTGATGCATTCAAATGTTTATTTCATTTAATTTTGATGATTTGAAGTGGCAACAAATGAAAATCCAAAATTCCGTGTGTCACAAAATTAGAATATTACTTAAGGCTAATACAAAAAAGGGATTTTTAGAAATGTTGGCCGACTGAAAAGTATGAAAATGAAAAATATGAGCATGTACAATACTCAATACTTGGTTGGAGCTCCTTTTGCCTCAATTACTGCGTTAATGCGGCGTGGCATGGAGTCGATGAGTTTCTGGCACTGCTCAGGTGTTATGAGAGCCCAGGTTGCTCTGATAGTGGCCTTCAACTCTTCTGCGTTTTTGGGTCTGGCATTCTGCATCTTCCTTTTCACAATACCCCACAGATTTTCTATGGGGCTAAGGTCAGGGGAGTTGGCGGGCCAATTTAGAACAGAAATACCATGGTCCGTAAACCAGGCACGGGTAGATTTTGCGCTGTGTGCAGGCGCCAAGTCCTGTTGGAACTTGAAATCTCCATCTCCATAGAGCAGGTCAGCAGCAGGAAGCATGAAGTGCTCTAAAACTTGCTGGTAGACGGCTGCGTTGACCCTGGATCTCAGGAAACAGAGTGGACCGACACCAGCAGATGACATGGCACCCCAAACCATCACCCAACCATGCAAATTTTGCATTTCCTTTGGAAATCGAGGTCCCAGAGTCTGGAGGAAGACAGGAGAGGCACAGGATCCACGTTGCCTGAAGTCTAGTGTAAAGTTTCCACCATCAGTGATGGTTTGGGGTGCCCAACAAAACCAGTTTTCTTTTAAGTAATATTGAATCGAGAATCGATTCTGAATTGAATCATTACCCCCAAGAATTGAATCGAATTGTGTGTTTCCCAAAGATTCACAGCCCTACTAACCGTGTACCTCTGGCTTGGCCCCTTTATAAACAGTTTGCTTGCCTAACAAAATTGCAGCTCATTTTTATACTTAGCAAATTTATCTTGCAAGCCGCGGGGCGGATTAAACTAGTTCGTTTGACAGCCCTGGTGTAGATCAAATAATCCACTAATGACGAGTATGTGCACATGTTGGTGCAGACAGAACTGCTAAAAGTATGCACATGCTAATGTGTCCTTTGTACTCATGATTTAGTGATACGTGTTCTTAAAACACACAGCCGATAGCTGCTTGGAAAACGCTCCGCCGAGCCTCTCACCGTTGTCCCCCCCAGGTCCGCACCTACGCCCTGGTGTGAGGGGCTTGTTTATGGAGCGATCCCTGGCTCACCGCATCACTCAGCTGTGTGCCACCTTCATTTGCTATTGCTGGATTGTTGTCTTGGTAACAACAGGAGAGACTTTCCATAATGGACTCAAACAGTCACTATGGAAACAAAGTTTTTCGATTCCCTATTAATAATACAGCACAGGGTGCATGTGTGTGTGTGTGTGTGTGTGCGCGGTGGGACGGAGCGAGGCTGGCGTGCACAGGGGGAAAACAACAACAAATAAACGGCATGCTTGTGGTTTTATAAACATGACCGATGTGGCACGGAACAGAGCCTCCTTTACAGATGTTTTTAGACCAAACAGTGATCGCATTTGATACCTAAACACATGCACACCGCTTCATCACACACAAAGAGCTATCTAGTTCAGGGGTGTCAAACTAATTTTAGCTCAGGGCTTTTAACATCATGGCATAATAACTTCAAAATAAAGACAACTTCAGATTGTTTTCTGTGTTTTACTTAGATCCAGCATTTTCTTAAAATGGACACATTACAAATAATCCTCTTGACAAAACACTTCAAGTTAGTTGAAAATTCAAAGGAAAAAAATCGGTGCAGTTTCAAAAACACCATGAAGAACGCAATGAACTTAGACTTTGTCTCCCACTAAACTTCCATGCACTTAATTAGTCTGATTTCTCAAATAGTTCGTTTTTTTTTTCGTTTTTTTTTTTTCTTACCTACCATGTCAGTGTTAATTTTGATAGCAGTTTTAATTTGGTTTTAGTCATATGGCGCGTTCCATTTGTACTGGGAAGTCAGAATATGAAATGTAGAAACGCACAATTTTACAATGGAGTTCAGAGTGCGCATCACGCATTCAACCAATTGCGAGCGCTGCACGGAACTCTAACGACAAAGATGTTGGTCATGTTGACTTAAGTCTTTGCATCTTAAACGTTTCGTTATTTTACACCTAGAGTCTATAATTTACAATGAAAGAAGGTACTGTGCGTCGCTACTGCACCAGTCTGCCGCCATCTGCTGCCAGCTACAACAGGAACAGCTCATTGTTTGAACCTGCGCTAATTGGAGTCGCGGCAGTCAAAACAGTGTCATGTGTGACGTGGGCTACACATCAATTGCTATTGCGACACCCAGTGGACACATTTAGAAATGCAGTTTATTTCATAAAAAAATCGCAGCTAATTTTTTTCTGTGTTTTACTTTGGCCGAAAATAGAACTGGCACATTCCGAAAATGTACAGTACACACTACAAATAATCCTCTTGACAAAACACTTCAAGTTAGTTGAAAATTCAAAGGAAAAAAATTGGTACGGTTTCAAAAACACCATAACTTTTTCGTTATTTTACCCCTGGAGTCGATAATTTACAATGAAAGAAGGTATTGTGCGTCGCTATTGCATCAGTCTGCCGCCATCTGCTGCCAGCTGCAACAGGAGCAGCGGATTGTTTGCACCTGCGCTGATTGAAGTAGCGGCAGCCAAAACAGTGTCATGTGTGACGTGGGTCACACTTGAATTGCTATTGCGACACTCAGTGGACACATTTAGAACAGCAATTTATTTCATTAAAAATTGCAGCTCATTTTTATACCTAGCAAACTCATCTTCCGGGCCCCGGGCCGGACGTTTTACACCCCTGTTCTAGTTCATCACATACACTACAGTCTCTCTTAGATCTACATTTTCTTCCACTATGAGGACGGTGAGGTGGACGCCTCTCTTGGGAAGACTTCAAGGGTTGTACAGCAGCTTGAGAAAAAATGTAAATAAAAGCAATATTTTTCAAAGCTGCTAAGCTTACTCTCATTATGTCAAAGGCAAAACGAATATCTTTTTAGTTCCTTCAGTAAGCGGGGCAGAGCAGAAAATATTCAGGAGTAGGGGACGCCACATCTCTTGAAAGGATGACTCACATTTTGAAAAATCCCGAAATAATTAATTTGTTTTTACTTTTAAAATCATATTGTAGACATAATGGTGGAATCTCTGTGAATCTTCTGAGCTCCTAATTTTAAAGCCAGGGTTGCATTGATCAGAATAATGCCGATTGGAGAAGTTGGATTGGATGTTCGGATGTCATCTTGTTCTTCTTTAGACCACAGACTAGTTGGGACTAAGTCAACAGTAGCTATGTGCACATGGACACAGTTAATCGGATTAAAAGCCTAACCGGAATAAAAATGCTTCATGTTAACTAGGCCTACATTGACCTACAAATTATTGCAAATGAACATAATTGTTGCCATTTTTTTTATGAGACCAAATTAACCACTGATAATACATAACAACTAGAAAATTCCCGCGAAAATTTTGATGGTCCTGCTATCTGTGCCCTGGACCTCTGGAAGCCGCCGTACTTTTAAAATGGCGCAGAGTGTCTAAATCCGTGAGTTTTAGGTGTAACTGTACAAAATAAGCCACAGAGCTAGCCTTAAGCAGTAGCATGTTTACATTAAAATGCTAACACTTAGCATGTGCGCTAACGATAGCATGATAACAGTCAGCATGTTTCATATACCAAGTTATATGACTCAAAGGTGTATGGCTTCGGAAGTAGAAAAAAAAAAAGGTGTAAAATTAAACTAAAAAGTTAGCAAGCGTAAGTTAGCTTGCTAGCATGCTATTGTTTGCATGCTAACAGTTAACAATTGTCACATACCAAGTTTATATGGCTCTGGGCTAAACAATTGTATAACTAGCTCAAAAAGTTAGCATGTTAATGTTAGCATGCAAGCAAGCTAACGTGAGCATGATACTAGTTAGCTTGTGTCACATACCTAGTTATATGACTCTAAGGTGTATGGCTGGGGATTTAGAGAAAAAAAGAGTACAATTAGCTAAAAAAGTTAACACTTTAATGTTAGCATGCTAACATTAGCATAAGAATATAACAATAACAATAAACAAAATAGCTAAATAAAGTTTTGACAAACAAAGTTAAACTTCATTATAGAACATGTAGGCCAGGGCTATTCGAATGGCGGCCCGCAGGCCACATGTTGTTTTTGGCTGTTGAACTCTGACGATCAAATCTTGTTAAAAACATGTAGCACTCAATTTGACCAACAGAGGGCGATAAAGCTACACCTTAGGTTTAATTTTGTTAAACCACATGTGTGCAATGTTTGCTGTGTGTATTAACACCAAACCTTTTTTATCTATGTAACATACACAATGGACATTACACTTTTGTAATGTTTATATTTTCAGTCCTACAAACCTAAATAAAGGAAGAAGTGTAAAGAAATAAAACCGAGGAAGGAAACAAATTCAAAAGAAGGAACATTCATCCGCAACTAAATTTCTGGAGCTTCTGTTTCTTCATACTGTTATCTATCTGTCTAGCTGCACGCGCTGGAAACGAGTAGCGAGGGCAGAATAATGAATTTATTGACAGTGCAATGTGAAAGCCGATGTGTTTACCTTTGTAAATAAGTAAGTAGTCTCAAAAGAATATAACCTGGGGAGGCACTTTCTAAAGAAACATCCACATTTTGACGTGTGAAAGTACCAGTATACACCCTACAGTTTAAACAGATGTATTGACAGCTCATATGCAAAACAAAATTAAGTTTGGCAGATTCCAAGTGAGAAACGCTGACATGACATGACAACATGACAGCATGTTTAAAAACAAATGCTACTTTGATAACAGTTAAACCACATGTGTGCAATGTTTGCTGTGTGTATTAACACTAAACCTTCTTTTTTATGTATGTAACATACACAATGGACGTTATACTTTTGTAATGTTTATATTTTATATGACAGTATGTTTAAAAAAATGCTACTTTTATAACAGTATTAAATGGCAGCATGTCTTTGGCGATGTACCTAACCACACTTTCTGTGAGCGCACACCATTTAGCACTGTGTCGTTTACACTGACCTGGCTTGTTCACCAAACGCAAAGTGTTTTTGCACATTCGGCGGACAAACTTCTCAGTGCTGATAGGCTCATCTTGTTCCAAAGGTTTGAACTGATTATTCCCACATTAGTGGTGGCATTTGGTATTGTGATCATTTTGTCCGTGTTAGCTGCTATATGCTAACTAGTAGCACTGCACTAGCCAAGAGTCAAAGACACTTAATGAGGACAAGATAATCCACCCCTTCTTTTCTTCTTCCCCCCATTCAACATGTAAGTTATATGCTATTAAGGTTGTTGCTCCAAAACAAGACTAGCAAAAACAAAAGTATAGTCTGGAGTGTTACGTCTCGATGTAACAATAAAAGGAGTGATCCGGTTGTCGTCTTAACAAGCTGTTTTATAGTCCTACAGCTACTCCGAATGCTAACTGTTAGCCTCAGGCACGTACACAGAATGTCCTAACATGAAGATGCGCGGCAAGCCGTACATATCACAGCATGGAGGGCACAGAACGACTCCATTTCAAAAAGAGAGGTAAAACAAAAGTAGTGAACAGAAGGAACAATTGATAAATAAAAAACGTGACAACGTTGGACGAACAGAAATGCACAGAGGTATGTTTGTTTTAGGGTTGTTCCAATAACAATGTTTTGGTACCGGTACCTGTACCAAAATGTATTTCGATACTTTTTGATACTTTTAAAAAGTAAAGGGGACTCCAAAAAATTGCATTATTGGCTTTATTTGACCAAAAAAGGACGCAAGCTCTTTTTAATCTTTTCACCGTGTCGTTACCTCTGCTTAATGAAGAGATTTAATGTGCTTCCATGTCAACAAACGGGGTATTGTTTGGATGGCAGGTTTGTCACTACAATCATTGATTCACTGCTCAATATTCCCCTCGTGTACGCGTGCGTAAGTTGTTGTGTGGTGTGTCACAATATGATGGTGCCTCTTCCTGTTTGATATCAAGTTCATTTTAGTGCGATACTGCATGTTACTTTCACCAGTAAAAAGATATCTCTGCTTTGGACTTGCTGCACTTATGACGGTGTCTTGTTGTCGACATAAAACCCCATCAAAAATAGCGTGCCACGTTACATAATGCTATCGCTAACGGCGTTGTTAAAGGACCTAAACGTAATTAGAGTACTCGTTACTAGTAAAAGTAAAGGCGGATACTGTTTATTACTAATATGCATTTCTTCACCCGTTTGATGAAACGCGTATGAAGGACGCGTGGAAGTGCAGCCGGCATCAGTGGAGTTTGTACCACAACTCCCAAGTTGCCACCTCATGGTTTTGTAATCAAAACAGATGGGGATTAATAATGCACACAGACAACAGCACTTTCACCGCAATCAACTCAAATCCTCTTAGGCCTCCTTGCTGTTATTTATGGTAATCTATTCCGCTCCAGTCTAGCTCTCTTGTGTGTATGTGTGTGTGCGTGTGCGTGTGTGTGTGTGCGTGTGTGTGTGTGTGTGTGTGTGTGTGTGTGTGTGTGTGTGTGTGCGCGCGCGCGCGCCGTGCCCTGGGACTGTTTCCTGCTTTCACACCGTGTGCACTGTGGAGGCGGCTTCCTAGTGTGTCCTAGTGTCCTTTGATTTGGCCTGGGAAAAAATGTATTTCTCTGTCCTGGAATTAAACCAAACCATTAACTCTGGTCAGTGTTAAAGAGTGCTGTAATCTACACTGACACAAAGCAACATTTAAACATAATTTTTGAATAGGAATCAAGTACACACAAAGACAGCCACGCAGCTCCTCTTGTTTTTCAACTTTGACTTTCCTTTGGCAGCGTTTCATGTGTCAACTCGCGCTGTTGTGTACGTATCCTTCGAATATGTGCAATTATGGATTCACAGTTACCGTGTGGACAATCGACATTTATTGATACAGCTGTGGCAAAGTCTATTGTGTGTGTTGAGCGTAGGAGTTCGAATGGGATTCGAAATGCTAATTTGCAAACCTGCTTTTCCTGTAAGTGTGCAACATTTGAACGTTCCAACAGTTCTCTTATTGTTTTTCACTATTTCCCCAAGTGTGAAGGGTATATATATATATATATATATATATATATATATACACACAATGGCACATATATGTGGCCAAATAATTTTGGCTATATATATATATATATATATATATATATATATATATATATATATATGTATATAGCCAAATACTTTTGGGTATATACATATATATATATATATATATATATATATATATATACAAATACTTTTGGATATATATATATATATATATATATATATATATATATATATATATATATATATATATATGTATATATATATATATATATCATTGACGTGCGGTGAGGTTGATGGCTGGTGAGGCACTGACTTCATCACAGTCAGATTTACAAACATATGAACCCTAAAGAGAATCTTATTCACCATTTGATTGGCAGCAGTTAACGGTTATGTTTAAAAGCTCATACCAGCATTCTTCCCTGCTTGGCACTCAGCATCAAGGGTTGGAATTGGGGGTTAAATCACCAAAAATGATTCCCGGGCGCGGCGCCGCTGCTGCCCACTGCTCCCCACTGCTCCCCACTGCTCCCCTCACCTCCCAGGGGGTGAACAAGGGGATGGGTCAAATGCAGAGGACAAATTTCACCACACCTAGTGTCTGTGACAATCATTGGTACTTTAACTTAACTTTAAATTTACACATACAAACTGTAGCACACAAAAAAGCACATTTAATAAAAAAACGTTATTATGGTCTTACCTTTACCTATAAATGAAGTCAATGCACCGCTGTTGTGCTGGATTAATGAACCCCCTGACGGGAGTGTTATATCAACTAAAGCCCTCACTTCAACTTTCCACGTGCAAGATTGAATCTATTTAAAAAAGTGTAACCGAGGGTTTATAAAAGTCGCCTATACTGTATGAAACTACAAAATAACAAACACGGAGGCTCCAGTTTACACGAGGCGAGGACCACTTTATTTACCTTCTTTCAAAAACCTACGCTCCACTCTAACGTGTCATCACTTCCGCTCTTAGCGCCTTCAAAATAAGAGCTCAAGGCATATACTGTATAACAGCGCATAACAGGAACTTAACATCACAAAGAGGAAAGCCCATAAAAATAGGTTACAAAAGTTATTTAATAAGAAGCCAAAAAGTGCAAAAACAATAATGTTCGTGTTGGAGGAGTTGTGAATTAGGTACACCTGCAGTCTGCAGGTGTACCTAATGTTGTGGCCCTGCAGTCATTCACAACTCCTCCAACACGAACATTATTGTTTTTGCACTTTTTGGCTTCTTATGAAATAACTTTTTTAAATAGATTCAATCTTGCACGTGGAAAGTTTAAGTGTGGGCTTTAGTTGATATAACACTCCCGTCAGGGGGTGCAAATTCTACGGCGGGGGTGCAGGAGGCGGATTACTGCGAGCCTCAGCCAGTGCGTCTTTTGCAGCCATTTTATGATCGCTCAGCACAAGAAATATGTTACACACATACAGTTGTTGACAAAATACACTGTACATTATATACCTCAGCTAACTAAACTATGGAAATGTATAATATAGTTCATATAGCAATACGGTCTCACTGCACAGCAGGCCAGCAGTTAGCCGAGTCCGCAATCCATGGTGAGGCACAAATGAGTGACGTGCCTCAACTGGCTGCTGTTCACCGCACCGTCTCTTCTCAGTATTTGAACGGCAAATGTGAAAATTCAGCGATTTTGAATAAAAATAATCTAAAACTGGTGAAGTTAAATGGAAAATAACTTTATAGTATAATCACTGGATACATTTAACAATTTAATATATATTTTTTTCTTTTTACATTTTTTTTCTTTCCATGATGGCAGATGAGGCCCCGCCTCACCTGCCTCTAGTGACTGCACGTCACTGATATATATATATATATATATATATATATATATATACACACAAAAGTATTTGGCTATCTATCTATCCATCTATCTATCTATCTATCTATCTATCTATCTATCTATCTTTGGCCACCAATCCAAATGATCAGAATTGGGTGTCCTAATCACTTGGCCCAGGAGCTCAGTGATTTCCAGTGTGGAACTGTCATAGGATGCCACCTGTGCAACAAATCCAGTCGTGAAATTTCCTCGCTCCTAAATATTCCAAAGTCAACTGTCAGTTTTATTATAAGAAAATGGAAGAGTTTGGGAAGAACAGCAACTCAGCCACGAAAAACGTAAGCCACGTAAACTGACAGAGAGAGGTCAGCGGATGCTGAAGCGCATAGTGCAAAGAAGTCGTCGACTTTCTGCACAGTCAGTTTTTACAGAGCTCCAAACTTCATGTGACCTTCCAATTAGCCCAGTGCACAAAGCAAGGTCCATAAAGACATGGATGACAGAGTCTGGTGTGGATGAACTTGACTGGCCTGCATAGAGTCCTGACCTGAAACCGATAGAACACCTTTGGGATGAATTAGAACGGAGACTGAGAGCCAGGCCTTCTCGACCAACATCAATGTGTGACCTCACCAATGCGCTTTTGAAAGAATGATCGAATACTTTTGGCAATATAGTGTGTATAAATATATATATATATATATATATATATATATATATATATATATATATATATATATATATATATATATTTATATACTGTATGTATATATATATTTATATACTGTATGTATATGTATATACTGTATGTACATTTGTCTATGTATATATGTGTATGTCTCCTCCTTCAGCCGACAACAAACCACGGTTAGCCGCTGGTCGCGCTACATCATCTGGGAAAAATTAGATGGCTGGTGGCAATCACTGGTGTCCATATTCCATACAGAAGGAAGCCAAAATCTGGCTTTAAGATAAGTCTTTACTTCTATGCAGTATTTTGACCAAAGAACCATCATTACATGTTGTATAGACCAAAATTAAGTTTTAAAATCTGAAAAAAAAAATCATGATATGACTTCTTTAAGAAACACTTAAAGAAATTAAGAATAATTAACACCGTCATTTTTAGATCAAGCCTGAACATTGTTTTGGAATGTTTCATATTCAAGAAAAAAAATTCCAGTGAAAAACCAAGATCATTTTAAGTATTTATTTGAGTACTTGAATAACATCAAATTGCAAAGGAGAAAGGGTTTTTGCTGTGGAAAAGAGAACAGCAAGAGAGAAAGAGAGACAAACAACTCTTTTCCAACTTTATAACTTTTAGGAATAAAAGGAGGAGTTGGGGAAAAAACCTCTTATCTCCTGGGGGGAGAGAAGAAGATGGGCGAATACAAGCTCTATCTGATTGTAGATCGGCACTGGGTTGACAGATAACAACATCAATCATAAAAAAAACCTACCGTATTTTTCGGACTATAAGGCGCCCTTAAAATACATTTTTTTCTCAAAACTCAACAATGCGCCTTATAACCCGGTGCGCCTAATGTACGGATTAATTCTGGTTTTCCTTACCGACTTTGAATCAATTTAATTTGGAAGTGAAGTGAATTATATTTATATAGCGCTTTTCTCTAGTGACTCAAAGTGCTTTTACATAGTGAAACCCAATATCTAAGTTACATTTAAACCAGTGTGGGTGGCACTGGGAGCAGGTGGGTAAAGTGTCTTGTCCACGGACACAACGGCAGTGACTAGGATGGCGGAAGCGGGGATCGAACCTGGAACCCTCAATTTGCTGGCACGGCCACTCTACTAACCGAGCTATACCGCCCCTGGTGCATGGTGTAATGATGAGTGTGACCAGTAGATGGCAGTCACATAAGAGGTACATGTAGACTGCACTATGATGGCAATATGACTGAAGTAAACAATACCAGCATTGTATATGTTCCATTGAAAATATAGAACGTTACAAACGGCGCTCAAAAATCTATCAAAATGTTTTAGTATGACTTTGGTAAGCTATGAAGCTGCACCGTTTGATGTGCTTCAACAACGAGTATTATTATGATGTGTGTATAAGGTCAGACATATTATCTGGTGTTTTGTTTTGTAATATTTCGCAAAAGCAACTTTTCTTACCTTCTGGAACCTGCTGATCTGTATTTGGGATCTGCATAAATCCTGAAAAATAGCGTGCGACCGCCTTTGTAGTCCGTGCCGACATCATAGTCGATAAGCTTCTTCTTTTTCTCTATCTTCTTTTTATGGGACATTCATCCTCCGCTGTTGCCATTTACTTACTTATATCTGTCAGTAAACTCGCCAGGAAAGCGCTAAAACATACCGATGTAGTGAGCTTACATTCTTCACCCAAGGAATGTTGTCTGTCTGTCTGAAGACGCTGTCGAATGTGAGCCACGTAAATAAGACCGCCCACAAAACGGCGCATCCGGAAGTGACTGTCAGAAAGTGACTTGAAGATGATCTGTAAAACATCATCTATGCAACATTTTGACCAAAGAACCAGCATTACATGTTATGTAGACCACAAGGAAGTGGTTTACATTTGGAAAAAAATAATGATAATATGACTCCTTTAATGCGCCTAATATATGAAAAAAGATTTAAGAAAAAAAAGATTTAAGAAAAAAGATTTAAGAAAAAAATAGCCTATTCATTGGCAGTGCGACCTGTGGTCCAGAAAATACGATATTTGGGGATAACATTTGGCTGAAAAGACAAATGTGACAATTTAGTGACCAACCATCATCACACCAGTCTTTGTTCTTGGAGAGAGCGGGGGTTTGGAGACATCTTGAAAAGGCTCCAAAATGCATAAGCCATAAAAGTGTCTTATCGTAGTACAAAAAACAGACCAATGTAGTGAAGACAAACCCACAAACACAAACTCTTATACTCAAATTGTGGTTTTAGACAAAAGATTACTCAAATAGTATTTTTGCAATTACAACATCCTCCAAGACTGCTGATTCCATATTTTTGTCCAGGGGTTGAATGTACGTAATAATTGTGTGAATGCTTTGGAGCATTCACACATATTGTTTTCTACACCAAAATTCATCTATTTCTTCTTCTTCTTCTTCTCCAGGTTTTGGTGCGCTCTACGTACCACATTTTTCATCCGATTCAAACATTCACTTTTAACATATTTCACTCATTCTGGACATTCAAACTATCATTTTTGCAAGTTCAAAAAATTCCAGGAATTCCCAGAATTACCTTTTTTTCAAACCCTTTTTTGACCCTTTATTCTGGCGACTACTCCTTCCACATTTTTCAACCCACTTTAACCGTTCCACCGTCCAAACATTCCTCTTAATTAGGATGTTTTTTGAACTGGAAAAATTCCCAGTTTTCCCGAATTTCCTGGAATTCCTTAATACCATTTCTCAATTAATAATGTTACTACTTCAACACTACTTCGACCGATTTGAAAAATTCCAACACCAACCAGTTCAACTCATTCAGAACATTTAAGTCTATTAACATTTTCCCCAAAAATTCCCACTTTTCCCGAAATTCCCAAATTTCCATGAAATTCCCAAAGAAAGGAATGGGGCATTTTTCAAAGTTCCACAATTCCCACATTTTACATCCAATTCAACCCGTCCTCTCCTTCAACAATTTTAAAAAATTCCCGGATTTCCAAGAATTTTCCAGTTTTCATGGACATTTTCCCCATTCAAACTGAATTGTCAATTTTTTTAAACTTCCACAATTCGCACAGTTTTCAACCTTTTCAAACCATTCCAACATCAACACATTCCACTCATCCAACTAACACTTTCCCAAGTTCTAAACCAAATTCCGTTTTTCCTGGAAATTCAAACTATTCAACCTTCAAACCATTTCAACATTCAAACTATTCTTACATTCATACGACATTCTGTCAGCATTTCAGTTCAACTTCAGCATTGGAGCATTCACACGCAATTCCTTCAGGAATTGCCTCATCTAGTTAGTATTAGTGTAACTTACAATAATTAGTTTTGGTGGTCCCATTGAGAGAAACTCTTTTCTTTTGGTCATGAAAATTCAGTAAAAAGTTTTGAAAAAAAGTAAATAATGGAAAAGTGTATGAAGTGGACGAACAAAAAAAAGGTTGACCAATCAAACATGAGCTTTGGCTTTATCGGTAATTATTTGAGCCCGGAATACTTTGAAAATGGCAGGGCACTGGAGCAACAGGGGTTAAGGGTTGGGAGGGGCCTAAAAGTAGGGAGGCGTGATGTAATCGTCTAAAATCATTAGCCTTAATAGATCGCCCACCCTGACTGTCTGCGGTACTTTGGTGGAATGGTGACCCAGTGGCCTTGGTCCTTGCTGTTGCTGTGATCAGCGTTTGGCCTCAATTGATTTTGGAAAGCGTGGGTGTGCGTGTGTGTGTGTTTGTCTTTGTGTTTATGTGTGTGTGTGTGTGTGTGTGTGTGTGTGTGTGTGTGTGTGTGTGTGTGTGTGTGTGTGTGTGTGTGTGTGTGTGTGTGCGTGTGAGAGAGCAAATTCTCAACCCCAATCATTGCAATTATAACCTAGCATGCATTCCCGCCGACGGTTGTGTGCAGTAGAATCACAAAATGCTAACACCCTGAAGGTCCCTCAGAAAACTGCAGCCGATCTTCCGTTGCCTCATTCAAATATGAACAGATTGACGAGATTCAAATTTTAGGATGTGTAGCAAAGCCTGTTTTTTGTTTGTCTTAAACAGGCGCTACGGCAGGGGTCGGCAACCTGCGGCTCTTTAGCGCCGCCCTAGTGGTATGAAAGTGGAAAGAAATTGGTGAAAAATTATTTTTTTGTTTTAATATTGTTTCTGTAGGAGGACAAACACGACACACAAAAAAGTCCACTGTTTAATATGTCTGTGTTGATCAGAGTATTTGGCGAGCGCCGTTTTTTCCTACTAATTCTGGCGGTCCTCGAACTCATCGTATTTGTGTGGACTTTGACGAAGTGTGTTTACATGTACAACTTTCTCCGGCGCTGCCACAGAAAGATGTGCTTTATGCCACTCCTTCTTTGTCTCATTTTTTCCACCAAACGTTTTGTGCTGTGCGTGAATGCACAAAGGTGAGCTTTGTTGACGCTATTGACTTGTGTAGATTGCTAATCAGTTGGTCATGCTAATATTTGGTCAGTGCATGACTGCAAGCTAATCAATGCTAACATGCTATTTAGGCTAGCTGTATGTAGGGATGTCCCGATCCAGGTTTTTGCACTTCCGATCCGATACCGATGTTGTTTTTGCACTTCCGATCCGATACCGATACTGGCCGATACTGGCCTATCCGAGCATGTATTAAAGTTTAAAGTTATTTAGCCTACTTAGTTGTCAGAATCATGTTGAAAAGGGTTTTATTACTCTTGATAACAACTAGCCAGCTGAATTAGGGGAGTTTGAATAATACACAATGGTTGTTAACAAGAAACTGACCTGTTTATTCAAGGATAAACACAAAATAGACAAAATTATACATGACAAACAAAAATGGCATCATTGAACTAGGGCTGGGTGATATGGCCTTTTTTTAATATCGCAATATTTTAAGGCCATATCGCGATACACAATATACAGTATATCTCGATATTTTGCCTTAGCCTTGAATTAACACTTGATGCATATAATCACAGCAGTATGATGATTCTATGTGTCTACATTAAAACATTCTTCTTCATACTGCATTAATATATGCTACTTTTAAACTTTCATGCAGAGAAGGAAATCACAACTAAAAAAATCACTATGTTTTTCATACGGTGTTGATCTGGAAATGTTTGCCTCCGCATTTTGATGGTGTGGGCGTGTAGCACCGAATGGAGATGTTGACGTGCGGAGTTTCAAACACTCTTCATTCTCTAGCAGGGGGCTTTTCAAATGATGCTACATATTAGCAGTAATGCTACTTTTTATAGCAACACTTTTGCTCCACACTTGACAAATTATGGTTGTCTGTTCGACATATTCCCACTTGAAGCCAAACCACCGCCAGACGATGGACCCCCCGCTATTTTTTGGGGGAATTAATTAATTCTTCCTTTATTCGTATTACCACTCGCACGCAATGTTCCCTCTAATTTTTTATGTGTGTGAGCAAACGCAAAAACTCCCTGAGCATTCAGTGGAGCCCATGTGAGCAACATCAGACGTGCACACTGTGGCTACACCAGCAGCACACCTGTCCCAAACCTGACTAAATAACAAGTTAAATCTCCATCCATCCATCCATTTTCTACCGCTTGTCCCTTTCGGGGTCGCGGGGGGTGCTGGAGCCTATCTCAGCTGCATTCGGGCGGAAGGCGGGGTACACCCTGGACAACTCCCCACCTTATCGCAGGGCCAACACATATAGACAGACAACATTCTCTTATTATTATAATAAAATGACAGCAGTCATTTCCATGAGATTATTTTCTAATATAAGTGTTTAGGCCCACTTACAATGACAATAACAAAAAATATTGTTTTTCATGAACTGTGTACTTGTATTGTTTGTCTGGGTGGAGGTTCTGCTTTGGAAATAACTTGTACCCCTTTCAGACATTGCATTTAGTTCCCATTAAAACATTCACATGTTGCACAATGAGCTGTAAGCAGGGGATCATGTGTACATTCCTGCAACTTCCTGTTTGTAAAAAATATATTTTTGTTAGTATTTATTTAATATACTAACAGCATTTCATGATTAATATTTATAAATTAAGATTCCTAATAAATGACACTAGAATGAGCACACATTTGATTGGTAAATCATAGTGTAACAACCTGGAATGACACTTTATGTGTGGTGTTGGAGTTGTCCGACTTTTTGTGTGTCTGTAAACGCATCACTGGCTAAGTGCCATATGTGCAAGTGTTGGCGCAGGTGAGAAAGAGCGAGCGGCTACTGTTGATATAACAAAGTTGCTTTTCGTCTGGTTTGTACTGCAGAAAATGACCACTTTTGCTAGATATCATTTTTTTTGCCAATGTTTTGGTGATGTGTTTATGGCCGACAATAAAGAGTTTTGCTCAGCAACGTGATGGATGGAATTCATGTCCTAAAAGCGTCTCGACAGACGTTACAATATTTGAACAATGATGACGAAAACGGTTTTCTCTGTCGTGTCCGTGTGTCGAAAATTGTTATGCGCTTATTTTTTTATTTGATTTTGTGCGTGGCATATAATTGCTGTGCGCACAGGACGCTTGAGTAGTGCGCAATTGCACAGGCGCGCACCTTAGCGGGAACGTTGCTCGCACGGCTGCGCTAGCATCACAGCTAACGTTAGCCATGCTGCTACCTTTCTGCTGGGAGAGGGCGTATACGTATGTGACGTATGACGTGACGTATGACGTGACAGTATGTGACGTGTGTAAGAAGGTGCGCTTGCTGTCTGTGAGAGGGAGACACAGGAAAAAGTGAGAAGAGCCTGTCGTGGAATGCCAGCAGCTAAAAGCAACTGCGTGAGAATCCACAGACCTGTGCATGTGTTGAAGGTGTGCTGGAAAATGCAGAACGGAAATTAGGGAGCAGCAGAAAAGTGGAATGTATTATTTAAATCGGTGCGTTGGAAAACACGGACCGGAGTTTTTTTAAAACTGGATCTGGATCGGCATTTTCCCATGCCTTGCCGATATGCATTTTTTGGCAAATATCGGCGGACGATCCGATCCAAATATCGGATCGGGACATCCCTAGCTGTATGTACATATTGCATCATTATGCCTCGTTTGTAGGTATATTTGAGCTAATTTAAATTCCTTTACTTATGTCCTCTGTTTATTTAATTTATAGCTGCATGTCGGCACATTATCGGTATGTAATATTGGCTGCATTTCTGATAGTTGTTTGTGTGCCATATTGTTCCAGACCACAGTAAACGTTACCCAGCTTGCAAAGATTGTAATAAATCCATTAGAAGAAGACAGCCTGCCAATTCCTTTAACTTGGACACACACATCTATACCTTTGGCCATTCTAAGACAGTAATTTCCAGGAGTTATCTCACCCTCTGAGAAGCCTCCGTTTTACTAATGTTTTCCAATGTTGGAAAAATGTTTAGAGTAAATATTACATTTCAACATTTCTGTCAACGAAGATTTGCGTCAGCCTGCGACACATTGTCATTTTGATAGTAGGCTAATATAGACACTTACATCATGTGTTGCCTTCAGTATAACACTTATATACACATTTTAAAGTCATTTTGACACTAGGCTAATATAGCTAATGTCATTTTTGGTGATTTAACCCCCAATTCCAACCCTTGATGCTGAGTGCCAGGCAGGGAGGTAATGACTCCCATTTTTATAGTCTTTGGTATGACTCGGCCGGAGTTTGAACTCACAACCTACTGATCTCAGGGCGTACACTCTAACCAGTAGGCCATGTGTTGTGTTCATTATAACATTTATGTAAGACTTTTAAAGTATTTTTGATAGTAGGCTAATATAAACACTTACATCATGTGTTGTCTTCATTATAACACTTATATAAGGCTTTTAATTTTTTCTGGCTCCAGACAGATATGGTTTTTGTATTTTTGGTTCAATATGGCTCTTTCAACACTCTGGGTTGGCGACCCCTGGTCTCGGGGCTCATATTATATCACTAAAAGTTTTATTTTGAGAAGGTTAAAACATCTCTTTAAACATTGACTCCATAGTTAATAAGGCAACAGTTATTCTTAATCATTTTTTGTGGAAAATGTTTCCAAATCTGACCAAATTAGAGGTGAACCAGCACTCTTGGAGGTTTATGATCATATGTTGAATGTCGTGTTTTGAGTGTGTATAAGGACCGTTTGCTCCACTTGTTCCCCAGCACTGACGCCGCCTCTCAGCCATCTCACTGACTTCAACAACAATTTAGCACTTTGTCTGAGAGCCCTCGGCTTCTAAAAGCAAAGGTTCAATAACTCCATCTGTTTTAGCGAGCGTGTGTGCACAGAAGTGCGAGAGAGACGTATCAAAGATTGTACAGATTTTATGATCGCAGCCTTGCAAAACTTTATTGAACCTGTTGTCGCACACATTTCTCCGGACATACTCAAAACAAAGCATTCGACAAAATAGACATGAGGGCTGACATCAGCTTCGGATAATATTAGCAACAATGCTTATTATGTCTCCTTAAGTCAGAACTATTGTGTGGATTTATACCATGTTGCATGTCGCTAATTAGCAAATACAGTGCATCTGGAAAGTATTCACACCGCTTCACTTTTTCCACATTTTATGTGACAGCCTTATTCCACAATTGATTAAATTCATTTTTGTCCCCAAAATTCTACACACAATACTCTATACCAGGGGTCGGCAACCTTTACCAGTCAAAGAGCCATTTTGACCAGTTTCACAAATTAAAGAAAACAATGGGAGCCAAAAAAATATTTTGAAATTTAAAATGAAATAACACTGCATACAAAGTTGTTTTTTTTGCTTTGTGCTATGTATAAACCAAGGGTCTCAGACATGCGGTCCACACCTTAATATGAAAATTGAATGTTAGTGCGGCCCGCGGGTTTTAAATGAATGGCGCTTGACAGCGTCATACTTGTCAACCTTCCCGATTTTTCCGGCAGACTACAAATTTCAGGGCAACTGTTCTCTCGAACGTGCCGTGATGGTACAGCATTTAGCGCCCACTACAACCAGCGTGCCGGCCCAGCCACACGTTGTATGGGGCTTCTGCTTGCTCACGTTAGTGACAGCAAGGCATACTTGGTCAACAACCACACAGGTCACACTGACGGTGGCGGCATAAAAAACTATAACACTCTTACTAATAATGCGCCACACTGTGAACCCACACCAAACAAGAATGACAAACACATTTCGGGAGAACATCTGCACCGTAACACAACATAAACACAACAGACCAAATACCCAGAATCCCATGCAGCCCTAACTCTTCCGGGCTACATTATACACCCCCGCTACCAAACCCCGCCCACCTCAACCGACGCACAGAGGGGTCGGGGGGGGGGGCGCATATTAATAAGAGTGTTAAAGTTGTTTTATATGGCCACCGTCAGTGTAACCTGTGTGGCTGTTGACCAAGTATGCCTTGCTGTCACTTACGTGTGCAAGCAGAAGATGCATATAACAAGAGGCTGGACTAGCACGCTGTTAATACAGATTGTAGAGGGCGCTAAATGCTGTACCATCATGGCACGCCCATATCATTATTGTAAGAGTGAAAATCGGAGAAAATTAATCCCGGGAGTTTTCTGCGAGAGGCACTGAAATCTGGAAGTCTCCCGGGAAAATCGGGGGGGTCGGCAAGTATGCAGCTCAGTCGCATCAGAGTGATCAAAGAACCGCATGCGGCTCCGGAGCCGCGGGTTGCCGACCCCTGCTCTATACTGACAATTTGAAAATGTTTTTTTTTTGTTGACATTTTTGCAAATTCATAAAAAAAAAAAAAAAAACTATAAATCATATGTACATAAGTATTGACAGCCTTTGCTTAATACTTTGTTGATTACAGCCTCAAGTCTCAAACTTAGCACACCTATCTTAGGGCCGTTTTGCCCGTTCCTCTTAACAGGAATAGACGAAAGTGAAACTGAATTGGCCACAGATGGACTCTAATTAAGCTGTAGGAACATCTCAAGGATGAGCCGTTGAAACATGGTGCCTGTGAGCTCACTTTTGAGCTTTGTGGCAAAGGCTGTGAATACTTATGTACATGGGATTTATTAGTTTTTTCTTTGTGATAAATTTGCAAAATATATTTTTAAAAACTTTTTCACATTGTCATTATGGAGTATTGTGTGTAGAATTTTAAGGACAAGCATTAACTTATTATTTTTTGTAATAAGGTTGTATCGTAACAAAATGTGGAAAAAGTGAAGCGCTGTTAAAACTTTCCTGATTGTATCACATATATATGTGTATGTATACATATATGTGTATATATATACACATACGTGTACATCTATACACATATACATCTATACATATATACACATATATATGTATAGATGTATATATATTTGTATGTGTATATATATATATGCATGTATGTATGTATGTATATATGTATGTGTGTATATATATATATAGGTGTATGTATATATGTGTATGTATATACTGTATATATATATATGTATGTGTATATGTGTGTATATATATAAGTGTATGTATATATGTGTATGTATATACTGTATATATATATATATATATATATATATATATATATATATATATATATATATATATATATATATATATATATATGTATGTGTTTATGTGTGTATATATATATAGGTGTGTGTATATATGTGTATGTATATACTGTATATATATATAAAGAACATAGTTGACACAGGGCTTGATCTTGCTTTGGTTTTTGGCTGAGACCAGGGATCTTGGGCTTGAAAATGTTGCTGACCACTGTGGTAGAAGTTGTAGTCAATAAGTTTCTTCTTTTTCTCTATCCCTTTGTTGTGGGGCAGACTGGCTCGTACATGCACATGAGTCCTCCACTGTTGCCATTTTTAATACAAAGTAGCATATAGTTCTAACTTACATCTGTTAGTAGATATGATATGGAAGCGCTAAAAACTACAAAATGGCTGACGAGGTGGAGACGCAGTCCAAGGGGGGCTTGGCAAGAGTAGGGCTTCAACACGTACATAAGACAGCCCACAACACGGCGCGTTTAAAGAGACGGTCAAAAAGCGGCTTGAAGATGTTCTGTAAAACATAATCTTTGCAAAATTGTGACCAAATAACTAGTATTAGATGTTATGTAGACCACAAGGAAGTGTTTTAAAGGTAGTAGAAGAATCATAACATGACCCCTTTAGTTTTAGTTTGATTTTAGTTAAACCAATGCATTATAGATGTGTGACTGAATGATTCACTACTGCCTATAAAATATAATTTATACATCATATCTGCACTCTCTGATTATGATTTAATGATTAATTGTTTTAAACCAGCATCCATCAGCCGCGAGTGCAATTATTTCCCGAATGTTAATTAGACGACTTTGCCAGTTTGCGGCAATGTTCCTGATTTCCAGGGAGTCTGTGACAATCCTTTGGCTGTCGGCAGGATTTCACAGCTGCATGCAAGTCTAAGGTTTATTTGATAGTTGCAGGTGCAGAGGGAGCAGAGAAATTGGGTTTGAGGTTTCTTCTGTGAAGTCTATTTTTGTTGCTGGTTTATGTAACGGGTCAGAATCAATTGAATCCACAATGATCATTAGCATGGTAATGATGACAAAAAAAGGAGCAGCAGACACCTTTTATGGAGCGGATGAGTCTCCCAGCGTGAGCGCTGTCCCTCTTCATCTATTTTTCATTTCGCTCCCTCTCCCTCTCTTTTTCTTCATGCGATGTTTAAATAGTATGTCACGTCTTCAAATGTCCTGAATCCAGCATTAGCTCAGTGATGTCCCAGATAGACACCTGACCTCACTTCCAAAATGGAATACAGTGGTACATCAGATTTTGTATGTTTTCATATGATTTGGTTTTCGAATAAAATGTTCACCCAAGTTTGGCCCTGATTTTCGTATACCGACTAGAGCCGGGCGATTATATGATCGTGATCGTTAGCAGTATTAAACAGTGGGGAAGCAACGGTGCTCGGTATAATCCTGCCTGGAACAATCCACCTTTATTGACTGAGATCCTGTGTATCGTAGGCCTTTTGATGATCAGCATTTATTTTACATAACAATGAAGACAGACGCACACCTTATTCTGCTCACTTAACAGACGCAATCCATGTTTAGTAAATCAGCTTTGCGTGTGCTCCCTTTAGCAAATCAGGCCCGGAGTCATGAAAAGTTAGGCAAAATGACACTGAGGCCATTGGAAACCTTGCACAAACAATCACTCAAAATCCTTGACTGAAACCACGACACCACCGTCACTATTTAGTTCTTTAAAAATATAGACTGTTAAATGTTGCTAACATTCAAAGATTAGCATCAATACGAATGGCCCATCAAATCCTAAACAACACTGCGTCAGCGCCACTTAAGCACTTTGTCCAGTTTACATCTGCTGTGACAACTAGAAACACACAAGCCTCCACCAGGGGGCAGTGTAGCGTACCCAGATGTAAAACCTCTTTTGCACAATCAGCCTTTTCATATAAAGCGATAAGGAATGGAACGACCTCACAACAAACTTGTAAAGTCTAACAGGTTACTCTTCATTCACAGTTGAACTTAAAAAGTGACGTTGGAGCAATCAAAACTGCTCACACGGTCAATGAGGTGGGCACTATCTCTGACCCACATGTCAACTTAATGTGTATTATATTTATGTATGAGAAAATGTTGTTGTGAGGTGTGTCTGTTAAAATCATGGTTGATTTTACAAATGATGACAGATGTGAACAAGAGCACGTATTGTCTATGTGTGATGATGTAAATGAGGTGTGGTTGTAATGTATAAGTATGTGTCAAGGAGAGGACATTTTATGACTTTTCTTAATTTGATTACATGCGATAGAATAATAGTATTGTTATAATTTTTTTGCGTGTTTTTGTAAATCTTTAATTTAGATAACCAAGGACTGCAGATGGAAATTAGCTATTTAGCTATAATCTGGTGCAGAACATATCTGTGTTTGATCTTACTGTCTCTGTGCAATGTTCCTTCAAACAAAGACTAAACTAAACTAAAAACAAACAAGCAGAGACACTGAAAAGGTGTGTTCTTGTTTGTGCTATGGCGCCATTTTTTGGACAAGTTTGCTCACAGCAGGTGCTGCAGTGCTCTTCTTTTTAGAGCATTTAAGCGGAAGTTCTGTCTCCTCGCCGTCCATATCGTTACTACTCGCATGGATTCTTCATTCATCACTCCAAGCAACGATTCTAAGTGTTACAATATAACTCAAACAATTCTTACTTACTGAACCGTCCCATGTGTGATATCCGTAGTGTTTTCATGCGTATTTGTGTGTGCTATCATAATCAAGCTAGCGTCGTTAGCATTAGCTAATATGCTAACACGTTTATGAGTGTCTGTGTTAATATTATTAACTTACAATGGCATTCTTTTTCTAATGTTTCAGTTTCACAAATTCCTCAGTAAATTCACCAAAACATAATTTTTATTGAGTCTGTTTAGCTGATTGGAGAGCTAGTTTCCGCAGCTAGTGGGTCCATGACTATGATTTCTGTTTTGTTTGATCAACCGTTTTACTGCCGCGTTACATACACCGTTTGGAAACAATTAAGGTACGTAAATAAACATTTACATAATTTTTCTTTGTTAATACCTCATTTCACAACATACATATCTGCGATTTATAGTACGGTGCGGTTAATATATGGAAAAATATTTTTCCATGGTCTGGAAAATGCGGTATTTCTTATGGAAAAAATTCCTTTGGTTTTCTTATGATTCTGAACTGATTACAAATGAAAATTGAGGTACCACTATCTCCTTTCTGTTCGTGTTGTGTTTCGTGTTCCTCTTCCCCTGCGGTTTTATTGTGTATGAGCCCAGCAGAATGAGCCCAGCTAAGAGCCTTTTCCTTTAAAGAGTATGAGACATAAACAATGTGACGGTCTTCAAAGCGCAAACTTGTCATCCCACGTCTCAGTCGGAGCACTAAATTAAGACTCACGGCAACGCTCCTCTCATCTCCTCTGTCTGTGCCAGCACTGATTAGGTCCCAAAAAATTGTACTTGAAAATGTTTCCCATCCGGCCCCCCAAACTGTAAAAATCCATCCCTGCTTACGGCACCCTCGGTCCCTCAGCCGTGCCCTGACCTAATTCGCACAGAAGCCTGTATCTCAGCACAGAACAGCTCAGCACGGCCCTGCGTGCTGTTCCTGGAAAACACAAACACACACAAACACACGACACACTCGCGCACCTCCGTCTGCTCCCGGCAAAATATCCTTTCCACATTTTAAGTACACTTAAATGGCTGTAGTCTTTCCCTTCATTATTATTTATATCCCTTCTTTCAGGCCGCGAAGGCCCCATGCTCTTAGCTAGCAGACATTAACTGAGTCGCCATGTTCTTTTGTCTCCGCTATGAGACTGTGCAGCTTCATTACTCTGCACTCTACACTGTCTCAGTGGTATGTCCTCCATAGGAGCTTTGGGCGTCAGGAACCTTTGTTGCACATTTAAAAAAACAAACTCCCATAAAAATGAATTTAGAAATGTCACCATCATAAAACATTAACTATGGCTGCTGCTGTACAGAATATAAGAAGCATTTATTCAGGTGGAAATATCACAGATTATATCACATATTTGACAATCAAAGCATGATCGTAACAATCCACATTGTGTGTTAATAATGCATGAAACTGCTATCTAAACATGGTGTAGCTCCTCTTCTAAATGCAAGTGCTCCTACAGCATGAACACAAATTCTGTATTCCTACAAAATCTGGCAAGACAACAACACACTGCAAGGACTTTTTTTTGTCATTAGAAGCGTGTTTACGTCCTTTTTGTGCTGAACTGTTTAAAAAAGCATCATGTTTAAAAAAATATTTCATTAAAGCAAACTAATTGTTATCATCATTTAAAAAAAGGCTTCTTGGGTTTGGTAATTGAATATTTCTGCACGATAGAGATTAGTATAGAAGACAGCATGCTTACAAATGGAAAAACCTTCGACACTGAATGATGACGAGATGAACAACCTTCAAGTGGGTCATATAAGTAAATGTCGTGCTGTTTTCAATTCATGGCTGAATATATATATATATATATATATATATCTATATATATATATATATATATATATATATGTATATATATATATATATATACAAACCCCGTTTCCATATGAGTTGGGAAATTGTGTTAGATGTAAATATAAATGGAATACAATGATTTGCAAATAATTTTCAACCCATATTCAGTTGAATATGCCACAAAGACAACATATTTGATGTTCAAACTGATAAACTTTTTTTTTTTCAAATAATCATTAACTTTAGAATTTAATTATTATTAGCCTTTATTTAACCAGGTAAAATCCCATTGAGATCAAAGATCTCTTTTCCAAGGGAGACCTGGCCAAGAGGGCAGCAGCAAGGTTACATTAAAAACAGTAAACAAATACATAAAACATCACATTTACAACATTAAAACTTGCTCACATGACACATGTGCATACAGACAAGGTAGACTGCAATCCTTTCACAGAAGCTTTAAACTCATTCAACGTAACTAGGGTTTGAAGTTTAATGTTCGATTGTAGGTTATTCCAAGCCTTCGGTGCTGAAAACCTAAATGCTTTCTTGCCCAGTTCAGTTCTTACTTTGGGGACGACAAATTGCAGAACATTCATTGAACGAAGATTGTGACTTCCTTGTTTCTTTGTTAAAAGACAAGACAGATAAGATGGAGTGATACCCAGAATTGTTTTGTAGATGAAAACATACCAATGATTGAGGCGTCGAGCACATAAAGATGTCCAGTTAACCATTGAGTATAACACACAATGGTGAGTAAGGGGAGCGCAGTTGGTGATGAATCTCAGTGCCCCGTGGTACACACTATCCAGCTTGTGGAGACAACCAGCAGTAGCATTCATGTACAACACATCTCCATAGTCAATAACAGGTAAAAAGGTTGTTTCCACCAATTTCTGTTTCACAGTAAAAGAAAAGCAAGACTTGTTTCTATAATAAAATCCCAGTAAAAGTTTCAGTTTTTTTACAACATACTGAATGTGCTCCTTAAAACTCAAGTGGTCATCAATTAAAAATCCTAAATATTTAAAAGCAGATACTAACATAATTTGTTGCCCATTTCTTGTTAAAATGTTCTCACACAGTGATGATCTTACAGTTTTTGATGTGGTAAAGAGCATACACTTTGTTTTCTCTGCATTTAAAACCAGTTGAAGATAGCAAAGTTGTTCTTGTACTCTGTCAAATGCATGTTGTAGATATTTAAAAGCCTCAGCAAGAGTGGGTGCTGTGCAGTATATGACAGTATCATCAGCATAGAAATGGAAAGTTGAGTTCGGAATATTCTGTCCAAGATTATTTATGTAAATAGTGAATAATAAGGGGCCCAACACAGAACCTTGAGGGACACCCTTTTTCACTTGCAGTATGTCCGAGGAGGAACCTTCTATCTGAACAGCCTGAGTTCTACTTGTGAGGTAATTTGCAAACCATCCAACTGCTTGCTGAGAAAAACCAATAGCTGAAAGACGTTTGATTAAAATTACATGATCAACAGTATCAAATGCCTTTGAAAAGTCAATAAAGAGGGACAGACAGCACTGCTTCTTGTCAAGAGCTTCAGTTACATCATTTATAAACTTCATAGCAGCAGTAACAGTACTGTGATTTCTACGAAAACCTGACTGAAATGGTGACAGAATAAAATTGGTGTCCAAAAAGTCTTTTATCTGTTCACTGATAAGGGATTCAAGCACTTTTGCCAGAACAGAGAGTTTAGAGATCGGTCTGTAATTATTTAGATTACTAGGGTCACCTCCTTTTAATAGGGGGATTACAAGGGCAGATTTCCAATCCAAAGGGATTTCATTTGAAATTAGAGTAAGGTTAAAAATGTGAGTCAGTGGTTCAGCTATAATTTCAGCTGCTAACTTTAAAAAGAGCGGCTCCAACTTATCTGAGCCAGCTGGCTTTCTAGGTTTAAGTTGTTTTAGAGCCCTCGTGACCTCTGTTGTGGTAAAGGGCGTAAAGTTAAAAATCTGGGTATTTTCAACGGTTCTTTCCGGAGTTAGCGGAGCTTCAGTAGAGTTGTCAGAATTGTAGAGAAAACCAGAGGAAATAAAATGACTATTAAAATGACTACCCATTTCTCTTCTGTCACTTACTCTGACACCATCAACAAGTATACTAGGTGGGAGATTGACTGAATTACAGCAGCCGGACAAAGATTTGATGATTTTCCAAAACTTCTTTGGGTGTTTGAGATTTTCAGTTGTTGTGGAGAAATAAAATTCTGATTTGACTTTCCGAAGGAGAGAGGTAAATTGATTTCTTAATTGTCTAAAATTCAACCAATCTGCTTCTAACCCTGACTTGCGTGCCCTGGCCCAAGCAGCATTACGCTCATGCAATAAATCTGACAGGTCCGATGTAAACCACTGATTGTCACGTCCTTTAACCCTACATTTTCTAAAAGGGGCATGTTTGTTCACTATACTCAAGAAGTTTTCGTGAAAATATTTCCAAGCCAGTTCAACATTATCAAAAAGAGCAATTCTATCCCAATTAAAAAGATGCAAGTCATGTAAAAAAGCTTGCGTCTCAAATAATTTCATATTACGTTTTTCAACAAGACGAGGCTTGCTTTTAGGAATCCTTGTGTCTCGCACTACTGCAATCACACAATGATCACTCACATCATTAGGGAAAACACCAGATGCAACAAATTTAAAGGGCATATTTGTTAGAATTAAGTCAATGAGTGTAGCTTTTTGAGGGCATTTAGGATTAGGTCTTGTAGCTGAGTTAATTAATTGTGTTAAATTTAGAGATTCACACTGTGCTTTCAAAGAGTCAGACACAGATGTGAGCCAGTCCCAGTTCAAATCACCAACCATCACTATTTCATTGTATTTCAGTTGAGACAGAAGCTTCACAAGAGTAGATAGGGAATTACTAGGGGCAGATGGAGGCCTATAACACCCCACTACCATTATGTGGTGATTTCTAGCTAATTCAATTTCAAGTGCTAACAGTTCAAGTTCTTTACTTACTGATTCAGAGAGCACTAATTTAACATCAAACCTCTGCTTAATATATATGGCCACTCCACCACCTTTTCTTTGTCGGTCAGTACGATAGACATTATAGCCATGAATGTAAATATCTTTATCAAGCACAGATTGTTTAAGCCAAGTTTCAGATAAGACTACAATATCAGCATTTGTTGAGTTTATCCAGATCTTTATCATATCCAGTTTAGGGAGTAAACTCCGAATATTGATATGAATAATCCCAAGACCAGATCTAGTTTTAAAATCCGCAGGTGTAAAACATTGTGTAGGTGTATCAGGGCCTGGATTAGTCTCAACATTTCCTGAGAGCAATAACAATAATATAACTAAACATTTGCGCTTAAAGTTATCATCTTTTGAGTCTGTCTTTAATCTGTGAAAGTAAGTGCTCATAATAGGGGAGGATGCAGTAATGTTGACGTGATCTCTCAAAACAAGGAAACAATAAGAATGAATGGACACTACCATAGTATGCAGCCATTTTGTTTTGTCCAAAGTCGCAGAAATCTTCAACTGAGATAAGGCCGAGGTTATTTTGTAGCTGTCACTATGATGAAATGTCAAATTATCAAAGTTGTCATCTTGAAGTAGCATAGCTTGTGAGGGGGGATTAACACACCCATTTGGGACACCAGTAAAACCACACAAAAGTATAAAACACAATATAATGATTTGTGACATAGTGAGAGGAGAAGTTCCACTTGTTTTACCACTTTTGAAGATGTTAGCAGACAGGGCTGAAGGCTAGCAACCAAGGCCGATGGGTGGAAGCCCGTAGACGAAACCAATGGCTGGAGGCAAACAGCAGGCCGATTGTGGAGGGCCAGCAGAAGGCAGGCCGATGTTGGAATATGGCTAGCAGCAAGCAGGCCGATGGTGGAAGGCTAGCAGCAAGCAGGCCGATGTTGGAAGGTTAGCAGGCAGGCTGATGGTGGAATGGCTAGCAGCAAGCAGGCCGATGGTGGAAGGCTAGCAGCAGGCAGGCCGATGGTGGAAGGCTAGCAGCAGGCAGGCCGATGGTGGAAGGCTAGCAGCAGGCAGGCCGATGGTGGAAGGCTAGCAGCAGGCAGGCCGATGGTGGAAGGCTAGCAGCAGGCAGGCCGATGGTGGAAGGCTAGCAGCAGGCAGGCCGATGGTGGAAGGCTAGCAGCAGGCAGGCCGATGGTGGAAGGCTAGCAGCAGGCAGGCCGATGGTGGAAGGCTAGCAGCAGGCAGGCCGATAGGCTAGCAGTAGGCAGGCCGATAAGCTAGCAGTAGGCAGGCCGATGGTGGAAGACTAGCAACAAGCAGGCCGATGTTGGAAGGTTAGCAGGCAGGCCGATGGTGGAATGGCTAGCAGCAAGCAGGCCGATGGTGAATGGCTAGCAGCAGGCAGGCCGATGGTGGAAGGCTAGCAGCAGGCAGGCCGATAGTGGAAGGCTAGCAGCAGGCAGGCCGATGGTGGAAGGCTAGCAGCAGGCAGGCCGATGGTGGAAGGCTAGCAGCAGGCAGGCCGATGGTGGAAGGCTAGCAGCAGGCAGGCCGATGGTGGAAGGCTAGCAGCAGGCAGGCCGATGGTGGAAGGCTAGCAGCAGGCAGGCCGATGGTGGAAGGCTAGCAGCAGGCAGGCCGATAGGCTAGCAGTAGGCAGGCCGATGGTGGAAGGCTAGCAACAAGCAGGCCGATGTTGGAAGGTTAGCAGGCAGGCCGATGGTGGAATGGCTAGCAGCAAGCAGGCCGATGGTGAATGGCTAGCAGCAGGCAGGCCGATGGTGGAAGGCTAGCAGCAAGCAGGCCAATGTTGGAAGGTTCGCAGCAGGCCGATGGTGGAATGGCTAGCAGCAAGCAGGCCGATGGTGAATGGCTAGCAGCAGGCAGGCCGATGGTGGAAGGCTAGCAGCAAGCAGGCCAATGTTGGAAGGTTCGCAGCAGGCAGGTCGATGGTGGAAGGCTAGCAGGCAGGCCGAGGGTGCTAGCTGTCTGCTACTGCTACCTGAACAGGTGGATTATAGGTAGGCCAAAGTCTATGGCAATCCAGTGACATTTGATGGGAAACTATCCACCAGAAATCCCACTCTGCAGAGAATTTGTTTATCTTTGCAGAGTACCACTCATTCAGACTAAAAATAATTAAAATCTCATACATAAAAACACAAAAACTCAGACCTCAGGTAAGAACACACTGAACACAGAATAGACATGGCTGCCATCTTGGATTGTGGGCGCGGTCCAAAAAGTGACTTGAACTTGGATCACTGGATTCAGAGTCCAGAGTGCTGCAGCAACACGTGACAAAGAAGTTGGGAAAGGTGGCAATAAATACTGATAAAGTTGAGGAATGCTCATCAAACACTTATTTGGAACATCCCACAGGTGTGCAGGCTAATTGGGAACAGGTGGGTGCCATGATTGGGTATAAAAACAGTTTCCCAAAAAATGCTCAGTCTTTCACAAGAAAGGATGGGGCGAGGTACACCCCTTTGTCCACAACTGCGTGAGCAAATAGTCAAACAGTTTAAGAACAACGTTTCTCAAAGTGCAATTGCAAGAAATTTAAGGATTTCAACATCTACGGTCCATAATATCATCAAAAGGTTCAGAGATAATGGAGAAATCACTCCACGTAAGCGGCATGGCCGGAAACCAACATTGAATGACCGTGACCTTCGATCCCTCAGACGGCACTGTATCAAAAACCGACATCAATCTCTAAAGGATATCACCACATGGGCTCAGGAACACTTCAGAAAACCACTGTCACTAAATACAGTTTGTCGCTACATCTGTAAGTGCAAGTTAAAGCTCTACTATGCAAAGCGAAAGCCATTTATCAACAACATCCAGAAACGCCGCCGGCTTCTCTGGGCCCGAGATCATCTAAGATGGACTCATGCAAAGTGGGAAAGTGTTCTGTGGTCTGACGAGTCCACATTTCAAATTGTTTTTGGAAATATTCGACATTGCGTCATCCGGACCAAAGGGAAAGCGAACCATCCAGACTGTTATCGACGCAAAGTTCAAAATCCAGCATCTGTGATGGTATGGGGGTGCATTAGTGCCCAAGGCATGGGTAACTTACACATCTGTGAAGGCACCATTAATGCTGAAAGGTACATACAGGTTTTGGAACAACATATGCTGCCATCTAAGCGCCGTCTTTTTCATGGACGCCCCTGCTTATTTCAGCAAGACAATGCCAAGCCACATTCAGCACGTGTTACAACAGCGTGGCTTCGTAAAAAAAAGAGTGCGGTTACTTTCCTGGCCCGCCTGCAGTCCAGACCTGTCTCCCATCGAAAATGTGTGGCGCATTATGAAGCGTAAAATACGACAGCGGAGACCCCAGACTGTTGAACGCTTGAAGCTCTACATAAAACAAGAATGGGAAAGAATTCCACTTTCAAAGCTTCAACAATTAGTTTCCTCAGTTCCCAATCGTTTATTGAGTGTTGTTAAAAGAAAAGGTGATGTAACACAGTGGTGAACATGCCCTTTCCCAACTACTTTGGCACATGTTGCAGCCATGAAGTTCTAAGTTAATTATTATTTGCCAAAAAAAATTAAGTTTATGAGTTTGAACATCAAATATCTTGTCTTTGTAGTGCATTCAATTGAATATGGGTTGAAAAGGATTTGCAAATCATTGTATTCCGTTTATATTTACATCCAACACAATTTCCCAACTCATATGGAAACTGGGTTTGTATATATATATATATATATATATATATATATATATATATATATACATACATATAGATATACATCCATCCATCCATTTTCTAACGCTTATTCCCTTTGGGGTCGCGGGGGGCGCTGGAGCCTATCTCAGCTACAATCGGGCGGAAGGCGGCATATATATACATATATATATATATATATATATATATATATATATATATATGTATATATATATATATATATATATATATATATATATATATATATATATATATATATATACACAGTATATATATACATACATATATATACATGTATATATATATATATATATATATATATATGTGTATATATATATATGCAGTGACGTGCGGTGAGGTTCATGGCTGGTGAGGCACTGACTTCATCACAGTCAGATTTACAAACATATGAACCCTAAAGAGTATCTTATTCACCATTTGATTGGCAGCAGTTAACGGGTTATGTTTAAAAGCTCATACCAGCATTCTTCCCTGCTTGGCACTCAGCATCAAGGGTTGGAATTGGGGGTTAAATCACCAAAAATGATTCCCGGGCGCGACGCCACTGCTGCCCACTGCTCCCCTCACCTCCCAGGGGGTGAACAAGGGGATGGGTCAAATGCAGACGACAAATTTCATTACACCTGGTGTGTGTGTGACAATCATTGGTACTTTAACTTAACTTTAACTTTACACATACAAACTGTAGCACACAAAAAAGCACATTAAATGATAAATGATAAATGGGTTGTACTTGTATAGCGCTTTTCTACCTTCAAGGTACTCAAAGCGCTTTGACACTACTTCCACATTTACCCATTCACACACACATTCACACACTGATGGAGGGAGCTGCCATGCAAGGCGCTAACCAGCACCCATCAGGAGCAAGGGTGAAGTGTCTTGCTCAGGACACAACGGACATGACGAGGTTGGTACTAGGTGGGGATTGACCCAGGGACCCTCGGGTCGCGCACGGCCATTCTTCCACTGCGCCACGCCGTCATTTAGTAAAAAAAACTTTATTATGGTCTTACCTTTACTTATAAATTAAGTCCATGCGCCGCAACTAAAGCCCTCACTTAAACTTTTCGCGTGCAAGATTGAATCTATTTAAAAAAGTGTAACCGAGGGTTTATAAATGTCGCCTATGCTGTATGAAACTACAAAATAATAAACACGGAGGCTCCAGTTTACACGAGGACCACTTTATTTACCTTCTTTCAAAAACCTCCGCTCTACTCCAACGTGTTGTCACTTCCGCTCTTAGCGCCTTCAAAATAAGAGCTCAAGGCATATACTGTATAACAGCGCATAACAGGAACTTAACATCACAAAGAGGAAAGCCCATAAAAATAGGTTACAAAAGTTATTTAATAAGAAGCCAAAAAGTGCAAAAACAATAATGTTTGTGTTGGAGGAGTTGTGAATTAGGTACACCTGCAGTCTGCAGGTGTACCTAATGTTGTGGCCCTGCAGTCATTCACAACTCCTCCAACACGAACATTATTGTTTTTGCACTTTTTGGCTTCTTATGAAATAACTTTTTTAAATAGATTCAATCTTGCACGTGGAAAGTTTAAGTGTGGGCTTTAGTTGATATAACAATTCTACGGCGGGGGTGCAGGAGGCGGGATTACTGGAGCCTCAGCCAGTGCGTCTTTTGCAGCCGTTTTATGATCGCTCAGCACAAGAAATACGTTACACACATACAGTTGTTGACAAAATACACTGTACATTATATACCTCAGCTAACTAAACTATGGAAATGTATAATATAATTCATATAGCAATACGGTCTCACTGCACAGCAGACCAGCAGTTAGCCGAGTCCGGAATCCATGTTGAGGCACTGAGTGACGTGCCTCAACTGGCTGCTGTTCACCGCACCGTCTCTTCTCAGTATTTGAACGGCAAATGTGAAAATTCAGCGATTTTGAATAAAAATAATCTAAAACTGGTGAAGTTAAATGGAAAATAACTTTATAGTATAATCACTGGATACATATAACAATTAAATTTTTTTTTTTTCTTTTTACATTTTTTTTCTTTCCATGATGGCAGGTGAGGCCCCGCCTCACCTGCCTCTAGTGACTGCGCGTCACTGATATATATATATATATATGTATGTATGTATGTATGTATTTATATGTACGTATGTATGTATATGTATATATGTGTGTATGTATATATATATATATATATATATATATATATATATATATATATATATATATATATATATATATACATATACACACATATATGTATATATATGTGTGTGTGTATATATATATGTATATACAGTATGTGTATATATGTATATATGTGTATATATACGTATATATATATGTATATATGCATGTATATATGTATATATGTATGTATGTATATATATATGTATATGAATATATATATATATATATATATATTTATACAATAAGGTTGGAAAAAAATAGGAATTCCTGGAAATTTGTTGAATGTGGAAAATGGTAGTTTGAATGTCCAGGATGAGTTGAATGTGTTGAAGGTGTAATGGTTTAAATGGGTTGAAAAATGTGGAAATTGTGGAAGTTTGAAAAATGGTTAATTCATTTTGAATGGGGAAAATGTCCCTAAAAACTGGGAATTCTAGGAAATATGGGAATTTCTTGTAAATAAACGTTGAAAGGGAGCACACAATTCCTGAACAGACTGAATATTTTGAAGTTGGAACGGTTTGAATCGGATAAAAAATGTAGAAGTTGTGGAACTTTGAAAAATGTCCCATTCTTTTCAAAGGGAATTTCATGGAAATTTAGGAATTTGGGGAAAAGCGGGATTTTTTTTGAAAATGCTTAATTTTTATTTATTTTTTTCTGAATGAATTTTGAATGAATGAATTGTTAGTGTTGGAATTTTTCAAAACGGTCGAGAAATGTTGAAGTCGTAACATTTTTAATTGAAAAATGGTATTACGTAATTTCGGGAAAACCGTGAATTTTTCAACTTCTTAAACCAACTTGTTTTTTTTGTCCTGACTAAGAGGAATGTTTTGACAGTGGAACGGTTGAAATGGGTTGAAAATGTGAACGGAGTCATCGCACTAAAAAAGGTTGGAAATAAGGTTAGAAAAAACAGAAATTCCTGGAAATTTGTTGAAAGTGGAAAAATGGTTGTTTGAATTTCTAGGATGAATTGAATGTGTTGAAGGTGGAATGGTTTGAATCGGATGAAAAATGTGGGGATTGTGGAAGTTTGAAAAATGGTTAATTCATTTTGAATGGGGAAAATGTCCCTAAAAACTGTGAATTCTAGGAAATCCGGGAATTTCCATCCATCCATCCATCTTCTTCCGCTTATCCGAGGTCGGGTCGCGGGGGCAGCAGCTTAAGCAGGGAAGCCCAGACTTCCCTCTCCCCAGCCACTTGGTCCAGCCCCTCCCGGGGGATCCCGAGGCGTTCCCAGGCCAGCCGGGAGAGATAGTCTTCCCAGCGTGTCCTGGGTCTTCCCCGTGGCCTCCTACCGGTCGGACGTGCCCGAAACACCTTCCTAGGGAGGCGTTCGGGTGGCATCCTGACCAGATGCCCGAACCACCTCACCTGGCTCCTCTCGATGTGGAGGAGCAGCGGCTTTACTTTGAGCTCCCCCCGAATGACAGAGCTTCTCACCCTATCTCTAAGGGAGAGCCCCGCCACTCGGCGGAGGAAACTCATTTCGGCCGCTTGTACCCGTGATCTTGTCCTTTCGGTCATGACCCAAAGCTCATGACCATAGGTGAGGATGGGAACGTAGATCGACCGGTAAATCGAGAGCTTTGCCTTCCAGCTCAGCTCCTTCTGCACCACAACGGATCGATACAGCGTCCGCATTACTGAAGACGCCGCACCGATCTGCCTGTCGATCTCACGATCCACTCTTCCCCCACTCGTGAACAAGACTCTGAGGTACTTGAACTCCTCCACTTGGGGCAAGATCTCCTCCCCAACCCGGAGATGGCACTCCACCCTTTTCCGGGAGAGAACCATGGACTCGGACTTGGAGGTGCTGATTCCCATCCCAGTCACTTCACACTCGGCTGCGAACCGATCCAGCGAGAGCTGAAGATCTTGGCCAGAGGAAGCCATCAGGACCACATCATCTGCAAATAGCAGAGACCTAATCCTGCAGCCACCAAACCAGATCCCCTCAACGCCCTGACTGCGTCTAGAAATTCTGTCCATAAAGGTTATGAACAGAATCGGTGACAAAGGGCAGCCTTGGCGGGGTCCAACCCTCACTGGAAACGTGTCCGACTTACTGCCAGCAATGCGGACCAAGCTCTGGCACTGATTATACAGGGAGCGAACTGCCACAATAAGACAGTCCGTTACCCCATACTCTCTGAGCACTCCCCACAGGACTTCCCGGGGTACACGGTCGAATGCCTTCTCCAAGTCCACAATGCACATGTAGACTGGTTGGGCAAACTCCCATGCACCCTCAAGGACCCTGCCGAGAGTATAGAGCTGGTCCACAGTTCCACGACCAGGACGAAAACCACACTGTTCCTCCTGAATCCGAGGTTCGACTATCCGGCGTAGCCTCCTCTCCAGTACACCTGAATAGACCTTACCGGGAAGGCTGAGGAGTGTAATCCCACGATAGTTGGAACACACCCTCCTGTTCCCCTTCTTAAAGAGAGGAACCACCACCCCGGTCTGCCAATCCAGAGGTACCGCCCCCGATGTCCACGCGATGTTGCAGAGTCTTCTCAACCAAGACAGCCCCACAACATCCAGAGCCTTAAGGAACTCCGGGCGGATCTCATCCACCCCCGGGGCCTTGCCACCGAGGAGCTTTTTAACAACCTCGGCAACCTCAGCCCCAGAAATAGGAGAGCCCACCACAGATTCCCCAGGCCCTGCTTCCTCATAGGAAGACGTGCTGGTAGGATTGAGGAGGTCTTCGAAGTATTCCTTCCACCGATCCACAACATCCGCAGTCGAGGTTAGCAGAGCACCATCCCCACCATACACGGTGTTGACACTGCACTGCTTCCCCTTCCTGAGGCGGCGGATGGTGGTCCAGAATTGCTTCGAAGCCGTCCGGAAGTCTTTTTCCATGGCCTCCCCGAACTCCTCCCATGTCCGAGTTTTTGCCTCCGCGACCGCTGAAGCCGCACACCGCTTGGCCTGTCGGTACCTGTCTGCTGCCTCAGGAGTCCCATGAGCCAAAAGAACCCGATAGGACTCCTTCTTCAGCCTGACGGCATCCCTCACCGCCGGCGTCCACCAACGGGTTCTAGGATTACCGCCACGACAGGCACCAACTACCTTGCGGCCACAGCTCCAATCGGCCGCCTCGACAACAGAGGTACGGAACATCGTCCACTCGGACTCAATGTCCAGCACCTCCCTCGTGACATGTTCAAAGTTCTTCCGGAGGTGGGAATTGAAACTCTCTCTGACAGGAGACTCTGCCAGGCGTTCCCAGCAAACCTTCACAATGCGTTTGGGCCTGCCAGGTCTGTCCGGCATCCTCCCCCACCATCGCAGCCAACTCACCACCAGGTGGTGATCGGTAGAAAGCTCCGCCCCTCTCTTCACCCGAGTGTCCAAAACATGAGACCGCAAATCCGATGACACAACTACAAAGTCGATCATGGAACTGCGGCCTAGGGTGTCCTGGTGCCAAGTGCACATATGGACACCCTTATGTTTGAACATGGTGTTTGTTATCGACAATCTGTGACGAGCACAAAAGTCCAATAACAGAACACCACTCGGGTTCAGATCCGGGCGGCCATTCTTCCCAATCACACCTCTCCAGGTTTCACTGTCGCTGCCAACATGAGCGTTGAAGTCCCCCAGTAGAACGAGGGAATCACCCGGGGGAGCACTCTCCAGTACTCCCTCGAGTGAATCCAAAAAGGGTGGGTACTCTGAGCTGCCGTTTGGCGCGTAAACGCAAACAACAGTCAGGACCCGTCCCCCCACCCGAAGGCGGAGGGAAGCTACCCTCTCGTCCACCGGGTTGAACTCCAATGTGCAGGCTTTGAGCCGAGGGGCAACAAGAATTGCCACCCCAGCCCGTCGCCTCTCACTGCTGGCAACGCCAGAGTGGAAGAGAGTCCAGCCCCTCTCAAGAGAAGTGGTTCCAGAGCCCTTGCTGTGCGTCGAAGTGAGTCCGACTATATCTAGCCGGAACTTCTCCACCTCACGCACTAGCTCAGGCTCCTTCCCCCCCAGCGAAGTGACGTTCCACGTCCCAAGAGCCAGCTTATGTAGCCGAGGATCGGACCGCCAAGCGCCCTGCCCTCGGCTTCCGCCCAGCTCACACTGCACCCGACCTCTATGGCCCCTGCTATGGGTGGTGAGCCCATTGGAGGGGGGACCCACGTTGCCTCTTCGGGCTGTGCCCGGCCGGGCCCCATGGGGACAGGCCCGGCCACCAGGCGCTCGCCATCGTGCCCCACCTCCGGGCCTGGCTCCAGAGGGGGGCCCCGGTGACCCGCGTCCGGGCGAGGGAAATCTGGGTCCTTTGTGTTTGTTCTTCATCGAGGTCTTCGAGCTGCTCTTTGTCTGATCCCTCACCTAGGACCAGTTTGCCTTGGGAGACCCTACCAGGGGGCATAGAAACCCCCGGACAACATAGCTCCTAGGATCATTGGGACACGCAAACTCCTCTACCACGGTAAGGTGGCAGCTCAGAGAGGAGAATCCGGGAATTAAAAAAAAAAAAATTGTTGAAAGGGACCAGACAATTCCCGAACAAGCTGAATATTTTGAAGTTGGAACGGTTTGAATTGGATAAAAAATGTGGGAGTTGTGGAACTTAGAAAAATGTCCTATTCTTTTCAATGGGAATTTCATGGAAATTTAGGAATTTGGGGAAAAACGGGAATTTTTTGGAAAATGCAAAAAAATCTGAATGTTCTGAATCAGTTGAAATGGTTGGTGTTGGAATTTTTCAAAACGGTCGAGAAATGTGTTTGTTTTTTTTAAACTTGGGACCCCTGGTATAGATAATAAAGAACATTGAAAATGTTGTAAAAAATAGTGTTTCGTCCTGTGGTTTTTCCAGTGAGTCTTTATGAAGTGTAAAGAATGAGGTCACACAGGCTTGACGTGTGTCGCCCTGGCTATTACATCCGTCAGAGCAGATTTACACTTGTTTATGTTTACAAATGTGTTCAGCGCGAGTCTTGTCCATGACTCATGGAACTCGATTTTTCACACCAGATGCACGAATGTAAATTGTCGGTTATTCTCGCGTTCACATTTTACAGACGGTGTGAAATGTTTGTGGCAGTGGAGGAGGGAGAGTGTGAAGAATGTCTGTATCTCTATCACCCTGATTGGAATCAAGGCAGTGCTCATGTTCCAAACAAATATTTAAAGATGGAGGGGGGAGGTGGTAGGATGTAGTTTTCACAGCTTTAAACGTGATATTTCATTTGGTCTTTTTTTGGAGGGGAAGGATGGTTAACGCGGTAAAAGGCGATAAGTTCCTTTAAAGGCGCAAATTTGTTAATTCGCATGCGTCCCGACTTCTTTTTGACCCTCGCTCCATTCCGTAGTGTGGCGAATTGTAATGGCGTTCAGTTATTGTTGAGCCACAAGCTGGAAAATTGCAAGCAGAAATGCACCAAGAAAAGTGTACGTTGGGGAAATCTCAGATCCAAAGCTACGGCAAGTCATTCTCAGGGTCAAGGTCAAGGTTTCTTTAATGGTACTCAGAGGTAAAATAGTTGTGCAGACATTTGTAATTCAGCGTCAACACAGAATGCAGCAAGCAAACACAAATCATTTAAAACATAAAAACATTTTAAAAATCCACAAACGTTCACCAGTATACAGGCACACTGTAGAACAATAAAATATAATACCTAATAAACCAATACAATCATTGTGATTAAAGTGCTATGGCATAATAAATAAATACAATAAAACCACCATGTTATAGCCTTATTTAAGCGTGTGATGGCGGCAGGTACAAAAGTATTCTCCCGACAAGACAAGACTATTTTTTCTTCGATCGATCGTCATGTTTAGATTACGGTTGAAAATGTAGATTGTTACACTAACTGCTTTAGTAAGATGGAATAAAAGCTCAGCAGAAAAAGAAAGACGGTGAGTAGGAAGTCTAGAGTAAATTTTTATTGGAGATTTTTCACAACGTCAAAACTGTCAAGACACCTCTTCTCATACCAGTCACATACGTCCGGCTTCACAATAATAGCGCTACAAGTCATATCCGGTCTAACTACAATAACAAAATGAAAAATCGTCTCACATTACGATCATACTTTGTCAAAGATGTTTTGTAATGTAATCTGTGATATTTCTACCTAAATAAATGTTTTCTGGCAAATTTTAATTAATGTTAATAATGCGTGAAACTGCTATCCAAACATGATGTAGCTCCTCTTCTGAATGCAAGTGCTCCTACAGCAGGGATAGAAATTCTGTATTTCTACAAAATACAAATACAAAACACTACAATAACTTTTTTTTGTCATCATTAAAAGTGTGTTTATGTCCTTTTAGTGCTGAGCTGTTTAAAAAAGCATAATGTTTAAAAAACATTTCATTAAAGCTAACTCGTTCTTGTGTATGATTTAAAAAAAAAAAAAGGCTTCTTGGGATTGCCAATTGAATATTTCTGCACAATAGAAACGGCATGCTTACAAATGGAAGAACCTTTGACACTGAATGATGACGAGATGAACAACCTTCAATACTTAGGACATCCTGTTGTCACATGAGAGGTGGCAAGGCTGCGGGGGGAAGGACAGCAGGCTCGTGCAAATACTGCAGTGAGATTTATCGTACGAGGTTACATGAAGTTCTCTCCACACTAAAGCATCATATGTTAGGGAATGGCTGGCGATGAGCGAGCTAAAGATGTTAATGCTAGCAGATCTACCAACTGATTTGAAGGACTTCCAGCCCCAACTTAGCCACAACTCATTAGGGCACAGGTCCGGTGGCCATGGATGAAGTGCTGGCTTTCCAGAGTCGGGACCCGGGGTGGACCGCTCGCCTGTGCATCGGCTGGGAACATCTCTACGCTGCTGACCCGTCTCCGCTCGGGATGGTGTCCTGCTGGCCCCACTATGGACTGGACTCTTACTATTATGTTGGATCCACTATGGCCTGGACTCTCACAATATTATGTCAGACCCACTCGACATCCATTGCTTTCGGTCTCCCCTAGAGGGGGGGGTTACCCACATATGCGGTCCTCTCCAAGGTTTCTCATAGTCATTCACATCGACGTCCCACTGGGGTGAGTTTTTCCTTGCCCGTATGTGGGCTTTGTACCGAGGATGTCGTTGTGGCTTGTGCAGCCCTTTGAGACACTTGTGATTTAGGGCTATATAAATAAAGATTGATTGATTGATTGATTGATGTTTATCAAGTACCGTTTTTTTTTTAAATTGGACCGTGAAGATTCTGGATTAATACTGCTTCCGGTATTTTTTTATCCATAATTATGACACATTCGGTTCAGCTGCCGCTGCATACACGCAACAAACCAGCTTGGAATAATAAATAATGAGAAGCAACAGCAGACACAAGTTTGTAACGTGGCAATTACGCCTCAAAGTCATGCAGGCAAACAAGAGTTATACGCCACTTAAAGGGGAACTGCACTTTTGTTGGTATGTTGCCTATCGTTCACAATCATTATGAAAGATGTGACGACAAATGGATACTTTAAATCAGTGGTGTGCCAGCAAAGCCTTCTCTGCTGGCCTTACATAATCAGAAAACATGATCATAATTAAAGATAAAAAAACATTTTTTATTTACTTTCCCTAAATATCTAAAAGTATTCATATTCTCTTCATGTCATATTATGCTCGTTCAAGTGCTGTTGTTTTTAGTTTTAGTTTGTATCCAATCAGAATTCAGCTAACTTATGTTGCCATACTGTACCAAATATGCCCGAGGCCTTCAGAATCAACAATGCGGGCGTCCGTGCACTGTAAGTGAACGGGGACATACAGGTGATAGACATTTGCGATAGCCAATCAGATCACAAGTTGTTGTCAGTAAGGCCTTCTAGCTGGCCTCACGTTGAACGTGACATTTACACATCCTGTGATTGGATACTCACCAGGAACCTTTTTTTCAACCTTTTCTGAGCCAAGGCACATTTTTTTCATTGAAAAAATCCCGAGGCACACAACCAGCAGAATTCATTGAAAAATGAAAACCCAGTAGCCGATATTGACAATAAAAAGTCATTCTCTCAATTGTTGGATATGAATTCAAACCATAATCAAGCATGCATCACTATAGCTCTTGTCTCAAAGTAGGTGTACTGCCACCACCTGTCATATCGCGCCGTGACTTATTTTGAGTTTTTCGGTGTTTTCCTGTGTGTAATGTTTCAGTTCTTGTCTTGTGCTCCTATTTTGGTGGCTTTTCCTCTTTTGTTGGTATTTTCGTGTGGCAGTTACATGTCTTCCTTGAACGCTATTCCCCACACTTGCTTTGTTTTTGCAATCAAGAAAATTTAAGTTGTGTTATCCTTTCTTTGATTGTCATGTCATGTACGGCTGTACTTTGTGGACGCTGTCTGCTCCACACGCTGTAAGTCTTTGCTGTCGTCCAGCGTTCTGTTTTTGTGTACTTTGTAGCCAGTTCAGTTTTAATTTTGTTTTGCATAGCCATCCCTACACTTCAATACCTTTTTGTTAGCGGCACTCACCTTTTATTTGTTTTTGGTTTAAGTGTTAGATACCTTTTTACCTACACACTGCCTCCCGCATATTGTGATCGTGACAAACCGTGTTCCCGACATCTACAAAGCAATTAGCTACCTGCTGCCACCTACTGATATGGAAGAGTATTACACGGTTACTCTGCCGAGCTCTAGACAGCACAAACACCCAACGGCACATTTGCGGATTATAATTACTGGTTTGCAAAAAATATTTTTAACCCAATTAGTTAAAACTACATAATCTCTCACGACACACCAGACTGTATTTCACGGCACACTAGTGTGCCGCGGCACAGTGGTTGAAAAACACTGCGTTAGCGGATGAAGTTGAGAACCCACAGAGTTGAGAGACAGTTGCGATAGCCAATCAGATCACAAATTGTTGACAGTAGCCTTTCTAAGTAGTCTGACGTTAACAAGACTGTGATTGGATACTCACTTGTCATTCCAAAGTGAGTATCCATTCACAAGTTTCAATTTAGCAGGAAGCAGGAAGTGTCGCGCCGTAGCCAGACTGGGCTAGCAGAGAAGACAACAAAATGTTGATTAGGTGGCAGATATATATTTGCAAGGCCATTTTCAAGAAGGATATTTAAAGAGAAACTACATCTTGTGAGACTATGTCGGCCAACCCCGGAAGCTAGCTCAGCTGTTCCGGCGATGAAATGGGGAAATGCTCGCCATTTCCACTCGAATAAGCCGACGACGAGGGGTACCTCTGGCTTATAAACCGTTGAATAGGTGCTGCAAATTGTGATCTTAAATATTTTATTTTTTCACGTTTAATATGTTTTTTGCTATTTTAATTTTGACAGTATCACATAAGATATGTTGTAATTGCTGATGCGTTTTAATTGATATTTAAATGCGACAGAAAAAAAACTGTTTTGTACACTAGTGCGTAAATGTGTTCCTGTATAGTATTATTTCCAGCAATGGTCATGTGGTGACATGAATTATGGTATTTTGTGAGGTAATCTTTGAAGTCGGACATCACTTAAGGCCTAGGTGGGAAACGCACGGCCCGCCACTGCTTTAAATGCATTCTAAATAATAAATACATTAAGTATTTGCGCTTCTACAGTGAAGCTGCTGTTTATTTTACGTGGTGGCACTTAATCGTATCTTGCACTTGTGTTCCTGGGGTGTTCTCACACCTCTACTCGATGCCCTGCTTGCTTTTCTCTCTACTTCATTGTCGCTACCTGAGCAAACATCAGTAATTACCTGCTAGCTTTTCCAAAAGTGTTTTGTTGACGTCTTCTTTTCTTTAAGTTTATGGATTGCATTGCCCTGAAGTTGTTACTTCTACTATTTGCTCATAATTAATGCAGGCACCGCCTGTTTTTATGTGTCTGTTTCAAATATAAACACATGACATTGTTTCTGACATAATTAATAGTTAATTTTCTTTTCACCGTGCAAAGCTTCCATCTGCAATGAATCGTAATGTTTTAAAAAGTATTGATAGTGAATTCATATCAAATCACCATTTAACTTAGCGATGCACACCATTAGTTGCAGCGTTATTTAGCGTTGTTTCATTGTTGTGTCCCGGTGACAAGATCATGAAGTGTCATAGCGATAAACTGAACGAGAGTGGTTTTGGTTCACTTGTTGGGATTTCATTTGAACAGCCAACCGAGCAAAGATGGCGCTTTTTGTTCCGCGGCCAGTATCCCAGTTGGAACTCTCTCTGGGTTTTGAATGGACCAGATGGTCTTTCGCCATCTCTCGGACCTTTTTTTCCCACTGTCAACACTTTGTCGACAGTATGCGCAGCTTCTTGACCAACTTTAAAAACGCAGATGGTACATTTGAATTGTTTCATGCCACGCCCTCACACGCAATGTTTGCTTTCTTTTTAATCTCTATATTTACCACATTTGGTATTTTAGTCCACCCTAACGCAGCATGCGTGTGTGCAGAGAGCAGATGGTGAAAGAGGAGTATTACATTTAGCAATAAGCGCATCCAAATACCTCCGCCAAGCCCTAGCTCCAATATTATTGTGCTCAAAATACATGCCTGCTTAAAATTGTTAAAAATAATAGTCTTGGAATCATACGTGAATCTTTTGGAACTTAAACCTAATCACTTTGGCAGTATTTAATTGTATTCAGATTGCCCAGATACCTGTGGCGGTGGGGGCGTGGTCACTATGATGCCATCGCATAATTTGCATAATTTGCTGTGACGATATGAGTTTCCTCAAAAAGGCTCAAAAAGGTATACTTACATTTAAAAACAAATCTGTTATTATTAATTAGTATTAACATATATTTTTATATCGTTTTGCCATATTTTCAATAGCTGCTGTTTATTGTTGAGAATTTTTCCAGTGTCTAGAGACACTTTTTTAAAATTAAAAACCACTATCAACAAATCTAGCATCTTTTTTTGGTGCTATTGTAGACTGTACTCCTGTTTGGCGGAGAATGAGGAAGTGTTGTGTGTCGGAGGAAGCACGGAGACCAAAGTGTTTTCAAGGGAGGTAGAACCTGTGGGAATTCTGATGTTTGATAGCATAATATTGGCAATAAAAGTAAAATCAGACTTTGTGTGGCTTCTTCTGGAGGCTACAATACATTACTTTAATTTGTTTTCGCGTAAAAAAATAGACTTTCTTTAATGTTGCGGTGCGCCACATTCAGTAACATTAGGGCATACCCTGCTATTAGCTCTTCTGCTTTGCATGCAGCGTGATAAATAAGAAATATGCAGAATGTATCGAGTTTAATGTGTGTCTTTATTACGAAAGCTTTTTTTGGACACTGAATTTATGTAACTGAATTTTTTGTGTTTTAATTTTGTGAACTGAATTTTTTTTACATCAAATTATGCTAACAATTCATTGAATAAAACATTGTGAGCAAAATGTTCATGTCTAAAAATGTAGGTTGTTAAATTGCAGTGTTTTAAATTTAGTGAAAAAAAAATCACCTGTCAAAACTTGACACCTCATTGGCTGATTCTGTGACAGCATTGATTCAGTCGTAATTTAACGTAAGCAGACAATATTTGTGCACTAAATTTTTTTACACAGAATTTTTGCACAGTGAATTTTAAAACACTGTGTTTAAAAAAACCTGAATATTTAAACACAATTGTTGCTCACAAATTAGGGTTGTCCAGATATCAATATGTTGGTACCGGTAGCGGTACCAAAATATATTTCGATACTTTTCTAAATAAAGGGGACCACAGAATCCGGCATTATTGGCTTCATTCGACCAAAACATATTATGAAATATTAAACATATTTTTGCAATCAAAGAACAATTATGTCCTTAAATAAAATAGTGAACGTACTAGACAACTTGTCTTTTAGTAGTAAGTAAACAAATAAAGGCTCCTAACTAGTCTGCTGACGTATGCAATAACATATTGTGTCATTTATCATTCTATTATTTTGTCAAAATTATAAAGGACAAGCTGTAAAAATGGATTATTAATCTACTTGTTCATTTACTGTCAATATCTGCTTATTTTCTGTTTTAACATGTTCTATTTACACTTCTGTTAAAATGTAATAATCACTTATTCGTCTGTTGTTTGATACTTTACATTAGTTTTGGATGAAATTTGGGTATCGATCCGATGCCAAGTAAGAGGCCACGGGGAAGACCCAGGACACGTTGGGAAGACTATGTCTCCCGGCTGGCCTGGGAACGCCTCGGGATCCCTCGGGAAGAGCTGGACGAAGTGGCTGGGGAGAGGGAAGTCTGGGCTTCCCTCCTTAGGCTGCTGCCCCCGCCACCCGACCTCGGATAAGCGGAAGAAGATGGATGGATGGATGGATGGATGGATGGATGGATGGATGCCAAGTATTTACAAGATCATACATTGGTCATATTTAAAGTCCTCATGTGACCAGGGATGTACTTCCTGAGTTTTTAAACGTAATATAATTTTTTTTAAAAAGGAAAAATAATTTGTGACGATAAAAATATCAATTTAATTATAGTAGTATCGAATAGATACATTCTTGTACTTGGTATCATTACAGTGGATGTCAGATGTAGATCCACCCATGGCATTTGTTTGTTGTTAGCGGTGAGCTATTGTATCCTGTGTCATGAAGAATGTTTAGCTATGCCTCGTCCTGCAGGGATGATACTTGTAAGAAACGTACTTTATTTGTCGCCATGGAGGCGAGGATTAGTGATTTAGAAGTAGCTAAAACACAGCCAACTGCGAATGGATGTTAGCTGCTAGCTAGCTAGCCGTGTTTTAAAGCACCTCTTGTAGAACTGCGTTTCAGTGTTATAGATTCACCTTTATCTTAAGCCAAAATCATCCATTCTCCCTTTTCTGTCCACGCACCGTGTCTGCCTGTAAGTACTCCGTAAGTGTGCGCTGCCGAACATGCTCCTCTGCTCGTAAAACCAGCAATGTGCATGACAACAGAGCGCCTTCATGCCTGTTAAAAATAAAAATAAGTGGAACAGGTACTCTATTTTTTAGAGGCACTATAGTACTGTTTATGATTAATTAGTACCACAGTACTTAATTAGTACTGGTATCCCGTACAACCCTATCACAACATTTGTATTCAATTAAATTATCAGCATAATTTGGTGTAAAAAACAAAAATTCAGTTCACAAAATTCAAACGCAAAATATTCATTAATTCTATTTTCTGTATTTAAGCAGGTATAAACTCATTGAGATTAAAATCTCTTTTACAAGAGTGACCAGGCCAAGAGGGCAGCAGAAAACAGGTTTCATAAATACATAGAACAACAACAAACAGTAGCAGTCACACAATATAGTTAAAAGCACAAATTACTTACAACATGAATGTGCAATAGGTAAAAAAAATACAATGTTTCAATAAAAAATATTTAAAAACAAGTACAATGCCCAATAGAAACAGCTTCTCGATCTTTTAAAATGGCCTGAAATCCCCCCAAAGTGATCAGTTCAGGTAACCACAGATCCTTTTGCAGAAGGCTTTTTCCCCGAGACTTGTGTTGGCTCTAGGAACAAACACGCCAAGGATGCCCTGTGACCGCAAACTGTAGCGACTGGAGTCTCTAAACATAAAATAACTTAAATAAGACGGAACCAGACCAAGAAGTGATTTATATATAAAAACCATCCATCGAGAAAATCTACGGACTGACAAAGATGGACAGTTTGCCTTTGCATACAAAGAACCACAACCAGTCATACAACATAAGGCACAGTGATATACAGTATCATCAAAAACCTTTGTTATAAAGGCACACATTAACCTCCTTAGAATGAGCAAATGTTTCATCTAAATCTATACAACATCCTTATGTCGAATACACCCTGAGGTTTAAGTGTGTGTCTTCTTCCTAAAAATAAACTCAGGTGACCCGAGTGTTATTTTATCAAACTCTTCCATCTGCATTTTATTATAGGACGATATGATGTGATCTGTATACATTTGCAGTCTCCAGAATGCATCCCTCGCGAGTTGTTATCGCATTGGCTGTTTAATAACATAATAATGTTGTCAGCCATTATTATCAGCAAATCATTCGTGGAATGTTCCGCACCGGTAAAATTATGAAGTCATGTTCTGAATGGTGACAGGAGGAGGATCAGGTCTCATTGAAAATTGCAAGCTGACAGTGACATGTGTGTCCCTAATCATCTGACACTTGACCTTGTGTTGAGTACCCTTATATAACATATTTAAATACAGTGCAACCTCTGCATGGAGTTCAGTTTTTCCCGTTGGAAATACTGTAATAGAAAATATTCTGTTGCAGAATAAAAAACAAACCAAAAAAAAAACTTGATTATTGCAATGTTTTAAGAAATATCTCCATATTCTTAACTCTCATATGGAATAACTTGTGTATAAATACCTACTTTCGATGTACCTCACTCATCTCACCTTTTAACCTTCTTGTCAGGCAAGTGTCAATCAAGTGCTGCTGTGATCGAGTCGGCTGAGACTGCAACCGGACGTGACGGCATGGACTTTACGTGAACCGTCTCTAGATATGACATTGTGCATGATTTTAAAGGAGCCATATGTGAAAAATCTGGCCAGAGATTGTACTGCAATCACGGTCAAAATCCTGTAGTCCCCTCTCCCTGACTGAGAGGTATGTCAAATACGCAGCAGAATCCATCTCGAGGGACTGGGCTACTCCAAGGAACTTCAAACTTCCACTCCCTCTTACTAGGGGTTGAGGTGCTCGGACCATAATAGCTTAATAGACAAGCATTTTGTCAATAACAAATCTCTAACCAACACATTTTACACAGAAATTAGGCTATTTTCAGGAAGAAGTACATCATGCCTGCGTACAATATCACAACAAATGGCAATGGTTATTGTCAGTACTATCAGAAAACAAAGACTAAAACCAACTACAACCAATGCTAGCAATGTTTATACTGGTGAAGATAAGTAGAGCATGCTGAGCAGCCTAATGTACGCCCAAAACTAAAGAGGAGACATTTTACCAAGGTATGCCTATAGGGTACTGTTTCAAACCTTTCAAATTGCCATATAACTTGATACATGTAGTCCACAATATGCAAACACGAATGAGGAATTATTTTGTTATGTGATTTGGCTGTCTCCATACATTTCACATTGCCACGATGACAGCCGTGCTAATGTTGGTACCCATTTCCTCAGTGTGTCAGCCTGCTGACCTACCTCCCGCTGCCTCAACAGAGCCAGTGCCATCATCAAGGACAGCACCCACCCTGGCTCTGACCTGTTCCACCTGCTGCCCTCTGGGAAGCGCTACAGGTGCATTAAAACCAAAACAAACAGGCTAAAGAACAGCTTCTTCCCCAGGGCCATAACCATCCTGAACGGACTGCCCCATTGTCCCTCATAACTGCCTTCTCTTCGGTGCAATAACCCATTCCACCAACCACCCTGTTTTTGTTTTGTTTTTTCATGTATATATTCATTTCACACCATATTCATTGCACTTCTACATTTTTTATATTTCTATATATTTGCACATTGTTTTTCTAGCATGCACACATCGCACTGTATGGAATGGCCTCAATCTTGTTACCTTGCGTAATGACAATAAAGCTGATTCTGATTCTGATCCTGATTCTGATATTGAGAACGAAATAGGCACTGACACTACCCATATCCACATAGGTTTTATTTGTCGAAATTATATTTTGCCTTGTCAATTGGATGACACATCGACATACAGGCTAACGGGCATATATTTCCCCCCGTTAGTCATTGACATAGCAAGCTAAGCATTCGTTGCACGGACATACTAGCTTTGTTAGTCAAGATCATAGACTGTATTGGACACTATAGTTTACATACGAAATGTCCATTTCAATTTATTACAAGTAATACGAAAACTTAAATGCTTTACTCCCCTATCAAGAAGGAAATTAGCAAGGTTGGCGTCAGATGAAAAATTCTTCTCCGCCTTCAATCCTCTCCATCTTTCAAAGGCATCCCGATACAAATCCTAGTTTTGTTCCTGGCTTTGTCATGAATAAGTTGAGAATCGCAACAAGGCCTTTTAGATTTACTAAGGTCTGACATGTTTAGTAACTTTACCAGTGGCAGTAGCCAGACGAAGATGGCGGTGCGTAACTGGCAACCTGGATGTGACACACTCACAGACTTTCTAATTGGTCAAACGGTGGAGGGCGGGACATCGAAATGAAAACGATACCAAGATTTCGGGGCTGTAAATATAATTTTGAAATGAGCATATCCCGGCTGAACTACTGTTATCAGTTATAGAGATATTCTAAAAAAACATGATTTATTAATGCCTTTTGAAATATCACGGCCATTTAATGATGACTTGACATGACATTATTACATATTGCTTCTTTAAAGCCCCACTTATGAACTTTCAATTTTGGTTGACCAAAGCAGTAGAGTTTTGCTGTCAAGCTTGTCCCTGACAGTTTGGCCATGTTTTAGTTTTTCCTCTGCGTTTGTCTTTGTTTCCTGTCAGCGCTCTTATTTTGGTTATTTCCTGATTATCTCCTTGAGTGCTTTGTCCCCTCAGCTGTGGCTGATTGGCACCTGGCCACACCTGGTGTCAATCAGCCAGCTGCTATTTGAACCTGCCTTCCCCTCCAGTCAGTGCTGGATTATTGTCATTGTCGATGTCATCACTACCTGTCGTTAGAGCTACTACCTGTCGTGTCTACTACTTGTCGTTGTTTGCGGTAAGCTGTTCCTGTTTGATAGTTCCTTATAGCTAATTACAGTTTGTTGTCTCCTAGCTCTTTTGTTTCGTGTTTTCCTGTTAGCCATTAGCTGTTTCCAGTTTTTCTGTTTGCTGGTTCCTGTTTTCAGTTTTGTCTATTCCTAGTTTCTGGTTTGTGTTTTTTCCTTTATTTGATGGACATTAAATCATGTTTTCTTGCTCAATGCCTGCCATCATCTCTGCATCTTGGGGTTCGTCACCTACTCCATGTGACATTTGCCAGACAAAGACCACATTTCTCAGCGTGTAGCGCCGTAAATGGTCAGACTCTACTGTCAGGTACACACAAACTGACCGGGTATTACCGCCATGATTCAGTATGATTGATCTTTCCACGGTAGGAACAGACATATTCTACTCAAACTTTGCAGTCATCGCGTTGTTTTCTCTTTGTACACTACTTTTGAGTTTGTTGCGTGGCTGGTCGTGTCAGTGCGAAACTGCAAACTATCACGCAGGTGGCTATTTATTGCTACCATGCAAAATTCCGATAGCTAACATTAGCAAGCCGGGCCAATGTTGATCCTTGATTGTACTTTTATCCGGGTAGCCCCCGTCTTTCTCTTTTTGGCAAAACTTTTAGTTTCTTTGGTTGTTTTGCAGCTTCTACCACAGCCCTATTCAACTAGCAGCTCGCGGGCCACATCCGGCCCGTCAAAGGTTTTCATTTGGCCCGCCGAACATCACCCAAATAGGCTTGATAAAACCATTTAAACTAGGGTTGCTCATGTATGCAATACTGCCGCCACCCCACAAGGTGCAACAGCGAGGCATATGTCTCACAGGGAAGCAGCAGTGGGGTGAGTAGAAGAAGATTACTCATTCAACCCTAGAGAAAAAACAATCTAAATAAATTGCAAATATCCAACTTTGAACAATGACTGGACATCAAAGTATAAATGTTCTGCACCGCGCAAGTGCGCAATTCATTGTTTCCTGTCAGACCTTTTAAGCGACGGACACGTTAATCCAGACAAGCAGCAACAATTTAGTTTGTTTTGTATTGAAATTGCTGACTTCGTGATGTCTGTTGTATTCGTGGTTGTGTTTTTTTTTTGTCTGAGAGTAACGACCAAACATCGTTTAATACATGTTGCAGTAAATTTGACCAGTAGAGGACGACAACTCTAATAGTGATAAGTCACATACAATGTTTGGTGTGTGAATGTTGTGTAATTTCTATATGTGTAAACATTTGTAGTTTGTGTGAATATATTAACACTAAACCTTCCTATTTTATTTATGTTAAATACACAATAGACATTTTTCATGTAAAATACACAATGGACCTATGTTTATTTTATGTTTATAGTTTGTCTTACAATCCTACATGAAGGTGTAAAGAAATAAAACTGAAGAAGGAAAATAATACAAAAAAAGGAACCTCAATCCTCAACAAAAACTGGAGCTTCTTTTTATTCATACTGTTAACGAGTTGCACACGCTGAAAACAAGTAGCGAGGGCAGAATATTGGGCCCCATTCAGCAACCGTTCTTAAGAACAAATGTTGTTCTTAGGCCCACTTTCGAAGCTTTTAAGGAGATTTTTGTATTCACCAATTTTTTCTTAGCTGGGATTTGTTCGTAGGTAAGAACAAAATCTACGAGTGCTCCAGAGCACTCTTAGGGTGGCCTATTTGTTCTTAAGTGTGACAAGTTCCCTTACTTCTATTGTCTAATGTTAAATTAATATCATAGATAGATAGATAAGACAGACAGACATATAGCAAAATGAGCAATATATAGACATTTCAAAATACTGGGGTCTCAGCTAAAATAGGTAGACTACTACAAGCAGTAGCCTAAATGTAGGATAAATAGCCCAAAAGGGAAAAAAAGCATGTACTGACCTCCTGTAGCCTGGGTCTCCCTTCTGTATGGGGAAATTTTCTTTTTGGAGTCAAATTTTAGGTCGAACCATTTCTTTTTAACTTCCTCAACTGTGCGGACCTCGCCGCTTGACACCATGTTTACTGCATCAGTTATAGTGCCCCAGATCTTAGCTTTATATGTGCCCTTAAACCCCGATTTTGCACTGCTGAGGATCACTACTGTTTTTCTCCACTTCCTGCTGTAGAATCTTTATTTCTGAACTCGACCAGTTTTTCTTGCGCTTCGGGGCTTCCTCAGCAGTCCCCCCTTTCTTAAACGTACATTTTGACATTATGTATTTCCCCGGCGGGATAATACGAATGTGTCTTCTGTAATCTGTTTGTGTTTTCTCCTTGTGTTTGATGTTCGGTTTTTCCGCCGGAATTGTGCCCTTATATGGGGAATTAAGAGCGTTTACCATTGCAAATTACGGAATCAAGAGTGTTTATATATGCATATTGGGGAAATAAGGGCGTGTTTATATGCAAATTATGATAGACACGCACGCGCTAACCATTTGGCATTCAGCAACTTAAGAACAGCAGGTGGGAACAATTTGGCCGTTTAAGAACACGTCATGAATTTGAATGGACTCCTCTTATGGAATCACTTAGGAAGGAAGATAAGAGGAAAAGTTAGGAACTTATTGCTGAATGGGGCCCATGAAAGCCGATGTGTTGACTTTTCAATTAAGTAAACGCTGTCTCAAAGAAATATAGCCTGCGAAGGCCCTTTCTGGCGAAACATCCACATCTCGATGTCTGGCCCCTGAGCCCTTGGACTCTTGAAACTGTGGCCCTCTTCACTATTCAGTTGATAGCGGTATAATTCTGTGTTATATTAACCTGGGAAGTAGGAAGTCGGAACTGGGAATGGCGTCACAGCCGAGTCCAGTTACGACGTCCGGAATCAAGATGGCCACATCCACGACAGCTGTTTTTTGCGTTTGCCTTGTCTGATTATAAACAACTTATGGGAAAATATGCACTCTTTCTGGATAAAGAGGAAAGACATGTTATTGCTAGCGACGTACAGAGTATATACCACATTAAATAAATGTAGTTTACACTCCTGTGATGTTACCATATGTAAACGTACAGCAATACATTGTTTATGGCTGATTTACTGCGACAAACACTCATCACAAGTGCTAATAACGGAAGCGGACATCATTGTTTACATCCAGAGCAGCCATTTTTGAAACAAACTCAAGGGTAGTGAGAATGCTCCGACTATCCACGAGGGGCGTTCCAGTTGAAATTCCGACGAGGAACTGGGAAATTCTGACTTCCCAGTACAAACGGAACGCTTGCACATAGGTCTTTGCATCACTTCCGTCTTTTTAAAGAATGGAAAAGTAGCCACTAATCTTCCTGGGCTCCACCACACAAAACAACAACAACAAATAACATCTCAACAATACATACATGGACAAGACACCCAATAACAAAGGAGATGTAGTAGTACATAAACAGTACTACAATACATCAACAAGAAACGGGTCATATATTATGACTGAAGAAAATAAAACCCTTTTTAAGCTAGTTTTTGAAAGCCCGTATATTATTTGACTCCTTCAAAACACGAGGTAGGCTATTCCTGTACAGCAGTTTTTTACACAGCACTTGTTCTTGCTCCTGGTACTAGAATGTATCCATTAGTCTGTCTGCTACAAACATAATGATATTTTGAATAGTATAAAAAATACCAGCAAGTTTTTTCGTAAGTTCTTATCAACATATAACCATGATGGATTTTGTCAATACAAGTCCAAAGTGGACAACTCTAAAAGTTTTTTTGTGTCCTCAGGCAAAACTTTTCGTTTCTTTGGTTGTTTTGCAGCTTCTGCCATGACATCAGTAATTGCACATAGGAGTTCACAGCGACTTCCGTCTTTTTAACGAATGGGGAAAAGGGGAGTGACGTATGCCCTAAAGCAAGTCCTCACATTTGTAGTTTTTTGTGTGGCAGGGTTCTTGCCACCCTCCTCAAAGTGGCTAAGTGCCAGTGAGAGTGATACAGATGACACAGGTGTCATTCAACTAGTTGTAAGTCCAAGAATTATGAAAATATTTCATGAAGGTTGAAAAGTTAGTTAGTGCTGATTTAAGTGTGATGCTTCCACAATACAATACATGCACATTCGTCTCACAGAACGTCAGGCATGGTTTGTGTGACTACTATTTTTAAAACATGAGTTGAATTCCAAATCGTACAAACTCAGGGGCATCCGACTTTAGAGCCTCCACTGTTAGCAGGCTCTGATATAAGCTGCTAAAGTTGTTGTTCAAGCGGGGAAACTAACCACGGTGTTCGAAAGATCGTTTGTGTGAACCACTGGTTGACACTTGGCCGCGGCTCTTCGCTCTGTGACGGGGTGTATGGAGAACGTCAACTCAATCCCCCAGACGCAGCAGAGGAATGTCTACAGCTGGAGTCCAGCCAAAACTAATGGACTTTTCATTGCCGTTTGACTCTTGCCGATGTGACCACAGGGCCTGTTATGACCGTTATCCCGATCAGGAAATAGCTATAGCCTTCTGTCCGCCAGAATAGTCAACAAACTGTATTTCAGGCATTTATTGGCAATTGTAAAGATATCGTCCGTGTCGTGGAATTTTTGCAAAGACATTAGCTTTCACTTGTCAGGAATTGAGTAATCCTCGGAAAGGGTTATTTTTCCAACTGCATCATCTTCAAATGTCCATCCAGTTTTTCCAGAGTACGGAACGGTGCCAACATGCCTTCGGGAACATGTGCTCTGCTCTACAGTGGGTCATGGGAAGACGCGCCTGTCCTCCATTGTTGCTTTGTTTGTTGCTTTGATTTCCCCAAGAGGAGGGCAGATAGAGAAATAATGTGTCGTGGAAGGAAGGAGTCAAATCCAAATTACATTTAGTCACATTCACAGAGTGGTCTGTATAACCTCTTTCCAATGCTGCATTCCATAACAATAGTTTATTAAATTATACATCAAAAACATTTACTCTGACCATGGCATTAACGAATTACACATTCTGGCATGGCGTCAAGATAGCATGCACAACCTTTTGCCTTTTCATTCTCAATTGCACAAAAGTCACCTTCCAATACCTGGGTTGCATATGACGTCACATCGTTTTTTCTTCTTGGCGGCTTAATTGACATACTTTTAAAATGTTCTTGTAATCAGACAATATTTTCGGTATATTGGATGGAATTTTTACCTGCATTTTTCTACTGTCATCTGCAGTCTTCTTCAGAAGGGTCACATGACCACTGTGACATGTTGCCTATCAGCTGTTCTTATAGGCGTGACCAACCAGGCAGACCTGTCAAGTCGACTTGGTTGGCTTCCCCCCCAATGGAGGAGGGAGTCCCAGGTGTGCGATTGGGCCGCTTCCTTAGGTCGATCGCCTCCTTAGTTCATTGTTTGAATTTGTTACTTTCTGTCTCGATGATTTTGCCGTTGTCCCGGTCTGATGTGGTTATTTATTTTGCCAACCAGGTAGACTAGACAGGTCTGCCTGGTTGGCCACGCCTATAAGAACAGCTGATAGGCAACACGTCACAGTGGTCAGGTGACCCTATTGAAGAAGACTGCAGATGACAGTCGAAACGTGTCAGGTAAAAATTCCCTCTAATACACTGAAAAATATAATATATGAGTTGAAATTGCTGTATCGCTGTTCTGTTCTTGAGTGTTCTAGTCGTTCAAATAGAGAGATCAGAAACAGCTTTCAAACAGTCCCGAAAGAAGTGGTTCATAAAGATAATAAAGTCAGGGGGAAAACGAAATGGCTCTTAAAAATATCACCTTTATCATCTTGTGGAATGCAATCGGACCATGATCATGTCTGCAGTGATCACTTTGTCTAATGTTTGTTTGAGCATTTGATTTGTTTGAGAAACTTTCTGTGATGCAATCCAGTTTTGAGAGCAGAACTAAACGTCAGAAAAGGACAAGAAATCAAATTAGTTTGTGTTCTTTCGTGGTTGCTATGTCTAAATAGAACTAGGAAGGCCTGGTCGTGCAAATAAACTAACGTAATGTTAGGTCCTAGTAATAATTATTGTGACTGTTGGTCCATCCATCCATCCATTTTCTGCCGCTTGTCCCTTTTGGGGTCACGGGGGGTGCTTGAGCCTATCTCAGCTGCATTCGGGCGGAAGGCGGGATACACCCTGGACAAGTCGCCACCTCATCACAGGGCCAACACAGATAGACAGACTCACATTCACACACTAGGGACAATTTAGTGTTGCCAATCAACCTATCTCCAGGTGCCTGTCTTTGGAGGTGGGAGGAAGCCGGAGTACCCGGAGGGAACCCACGCAGTCACGGGGAGAACATGCAAACTCCACACAGAAAGATCCTGAGCCCGGGATTGAACTCATAACCTTCGTATTGTGAGGCACATACACTAACCCCTGTTCCACCGTGCTGCCCCTGTTGGTCCACTATTAAAAATAAATTACTTACAAATATTAACATAAAACAATGTATAAAATGTAAAATCAACTTAAAAACAAGTACAATGCCCAATAGAAACAGTTTCTCTATCCTTTAAAATGGCCTTCAATTCCCCCAAAGTGATCAGCTGAGGTAACCTCAGATCCTTTTGTAAGTTATTCCACGACCATGGAGCAGGATATCTAAAAGCTTTTTTATACAATATTTGTGTTGGCTCTAGGAACAAACATAGTAAGTATGTCCTGCAACCTTAAGCTGTAGCGACTGGTGTCTCTACACCTAAAAAGGCACAAATAAGGGGAAACCAGACCATGAAGTGATATATATATGAAACTCAACCATCGAGAACATCTGCGTGCTGATAAAGATGGACAGTTAGCATTTATTCTCCTTGTTCGCCACCCTTCATGGGTCAATTGTCCAGCGTTAATCTATCTGTTAGTTCCTTCTAAAAAGGCTCACCTACTCTGTGATCCCACTTCTGACACCACATTTTCTACCAAACGTAATTAATCGGCGACATGTGTGCCTTTTTATTTTAGGGGAGCATTCTCTGAGGTGGTCCTGGCAGAGGAGAAGCGGACCCAAAGATTGGTGGCCATCAAGTGCATCCCCAAGAAGGCGTTAGAGGGCAAAGAAAACAGCATCGAGAATGAGATCGCAGTCCTGCACAAGTATGTAGGCTTCACTCTTGTTTTTTCCCCCCTCATAACAGCTCCTCGTGTGACTTTCGCTGGTGTACTTTCTGGCATCACAATGTAACACGGAGGCAACAGCCACGGATGGATGGAGGCCTTTTAGCGGAACGGTTGAAACATTCTTTTCCTCACATGCAGAATTACGGATCGTTGTGAAAATAGCCTTTCTGCACTGGTTGCCAGGTTATTTTTAGAGCTGTTGTTGCCTGGGTTACAGGAGACACACAACTCCGATTCATACACAACCATGACACCTCTCGAGGTGCAGATGGCGGAGGAGAGACAGGTGGGGGTTAGCGAGCGGTTCCGTTACGATTTGGACCTGATGGAGCAAAGTGATGTAAACAGGCCCAGGAAAATCACAGCACGTTTTTATCCTGTGGGGTTTGTACGAGGGTTTGATCGCTCACTGCAGCTAGCAACCATCAATGTCTGCCTGCATACTCTGCAAAATAGAGCTGACAAAATTTAAGGTTTAAGGTAAAAATACTAAAAACTAGTGAAATGTTCTGTCCATGCAGCTTGTTAATTCTACTTGGTAAAACATTCTAAATTAAGATTTGTACATCTAGAAATTGGAAGGATTTAGTCAGTTAGAAATGTGTATTTCATTTTGAAAACCAGCATTATTGTGTGAATGTCCAAGCATTCTGCACCAAAAAAATCATCTATTCATTATTTTTTGGCGCTCCACAGCCCACAGTTTTCATCCGATTGGAACCGTTAAATTATCAAAACATTCGGCTCGACCCAAAAACATATATTTTTTTTTAAAACATTCCGGATTACCCAGAATTCCCGGTTTTCCGGGACATTTTGCCCATAAACGAATGGGCCACTTTTCCAACATCCACAATTCCCACATTTCGCACTCGATTCGAACCGTTCCACCATCCATCCACTCCAATCACCTTGGACAATCAAACTACCAACTATCAAAAATTTGTCCAGAAATTCCCAGAATTCCCGGTTTCCAAAGCCCTATCTATATTCACCTCTTCCTGGAAAGTTCTCACAGTCCACATTATTTAACCGTTTTTGACCATTCCACCTTCAAAGATTCCTTAGTTGGGACAACAAATGTTCCTTTTTTTTCCGTGCAAATTCCCGGATTTCCTGAAATTCCGAAATACCCATTCTAATACCTAAAACTGTTAATAAGTCAAAATTTTTCAACCGATTCCAAAACCAACCCATTAATATCAATAGGACAATCGTGCTAGCACCAATATTTAAAAAAATTACCGGTTTCCTGAAATTCACAAATTTTCAGGAAATTCCCATTCAAATGAATGGACGTATTCATAGTTCTATAATGCCCTAAATTCTCAAAATCTTTCAACCATCCACCCACACTACTCTTTGACTATATCAAATGCAAAATATGTGTTCCCCTTCCAAAATGTCCTGGTTTTCCTGGAATGAATGGGCATCATACAATTCACACACTCCGCTCGCCCTGGACATTCAAGCCAGCATGTTTCCCAGTTCTGAAAATTCCCGGATTATCCGGAATTACTTGGAATTTCCCCCATTGAAAATGAATACGCAAAATACAAACTTCTCTATATTCCACATTTGTCATCCGATTTGAATCGTTCCAACATCCACACTCTCCACTCGCCTTGGACAATCAAACTACCATTTTCAAAGTCAAAAAAATTCCAGAAATTCCTAGAATTTCCAGTTTTCCAAAGTCCTATTTTAACCTCCTCCGGGAAAGTTTTCACAGTCCACATTTTTCAATCAATTTTGACCATTCCACCTTCAAAACATTCCTCTTGGTTCGGACAACAAATGCTCCTTTTTTCGTGCCAATAGACAAAATATTAAGGGGCGCCAGACGTTGGCAGACCCGTCAGCGTTCCTGTTCTGTTTGAATGGGATAGTGCTGAAAATCTGAATTTCCCCTCGGGGACTGATGAAGTATTTCTGATTCCGATATTATTATTCATGTTATAATCAAGATTATGATGTACAGTCAATGACTCAAAAGAAGTAAATAGCTCTTAAAACTAGGGAAATTTCTACAAATGCATTTTTAAATCTTGGCAAGTGGCAAATAATTTGCACTATCTTCTTGTTATGGGACATTCATCCTCCACTGTTGCCATTTCTAATATAAAGTAGTGTAAAGTTCTTACTTATATCTGTCAGTAAACTCACCATGAAAGCGCTAAAACATGTAAAACAACATGTAGTGAGTTTTGTTTATTCACCCAAGGAACTTTAGTTATTAGAGAGTTCCGGTCGGACGAGTTTTCACGGGACACATTTCCGGCCTTGGTATGGCACTAGTGAGCCACGGATGAGGAGATGCTGCTCCGTTATTGATTTAAGTAATGTCTGAATGTCATTAAAACAGTTATCTCCATCTTTTGACACTTCTTCCACTTCCGTCCTTGCACGCTACACTGCTACAACCAAGATGACGGAGAAAAGACGCTGCCGAAGGTGAGCCACGTAAATAAGACCGCCCACTAAACGGCGCATCCTGAAGCGACTGTCAGAAAGCGGCTTGAAGATGATCTGTAAAACATCATCTATGCAACATTTTGACCAAAGAACCACCATTACATATTATTTAGACCACAAGGAAGTGTTTTACATTTAGAAAAAAATCATAATAATATGACCCCTTTAATGCGCCCTTTGTATGAAAATAGACCTGGCTTGACCCGCTCATCGGCAGTGCGCCTTATAATCCGGTGCGCCCTGTGGTCCAGTACATCTATGATTGTAGTCGTTACTGGTGAAGATTTGCTGACTCCTTTGCTCTGCGAGACCCGTAGGTGCCGACATGGGTCGGCAGATGACTCACCAGCCTTTCCCTCTCCCTCCTCCAGTCGCCACGACCAGTGTCGGCCGCACTGACGCCACATCTCTCACCCACACCAACGAAAAATACAAAACAGCCGCACACAAACACACAGCGCTCAAATGCGAGAGTGGCGGTGGATGTAGAGCTTGCAGGCCCTCGCACGTGTCAGTGCACCGGGCAGCTTTAATCCGACATTTATCCTTCCCGAGGTCCATCAATCTTTCCCCACTCTGCTCAGTAATCCAGAACAAGTGTAGACCGGCACATTCCTCCGCGCTCGCTGTGCCCTTCAAGCCAACTGGACAAGCGGCCCACGGCGAGAACATATTATATTAGGTTTGGTTCATTACTACCAGCCAATACGGACAAAGGGAAAATATCTCAACATCAATGGGGATAATTGACGCAATAGATCAGTAACATCCTGCAGCTACAGTATATATGGACCTATCAAATCACAATCTCCTAATCCACAAACTAGAACCAATAGGAAGCAATGAGTGCGGATAGGAGATCACACATCAGAATGTTTAGGTCAGAGATGTCGACGGGCCAAACAGGTTCAATCCGGCCCGTGAAATGAGTTTTCTAAGTGTAAAATTGAGCTGCATTTTTAAATTGGAGAAACTGCTGTTCTAAATGTGTCCACTGGATGTCGCAATAGCAATTCTGTTAGGCAAGCAAATAGTTTATACCGGTCGGAGCGAGCAAGTATACAAAGTAATAGGTACACTGTAAAGAAATTCAACATTGAGGGATTTACTGCAATACTGTCAGTCTTTTAGGTTTTTATTGTTGGTTTGTTGAAATTGAAATTGAAATTCTACCTCGGTTTGTATGGTTTGTTGAGTTAGCACAGGATTAATATGTGGAAATGACAATTGAGGTAGTTGATACACTGAATAGTTTTTATTTATGCTTTATTTAGTTTATTACAGTTTAACTACTTTGTGGATACACTGAGACAAAGTCTAAGTTCATTGTGTTGTAAGTTTGAGTTTGTGTTTATTTCGAACATGCATACATACAACATGATGCATCACAATTTCCAGTTTCTTTATTGTACATGTTCAAAAAGGAGTAGGAAGAAGCAGAGCATATTTAATCCTACCCCTTTTCTTTTACATAACAGTTGCTAAAACTTTTGTTCACTTCCTGTTCTCAATTTATTCACAATATACTCCATAACTAATAACATAAAAAATTGATGAATAAATAAATAATAATTAGTGAAGTAAGTTATATTTCATATGGTGAGATAATTAAGATGATCTAGAAAATGAAATAAATTCAGAATGTTTATCATGGTTCTTCTTCTTTCTACTTTGTAAACACTTTAAGTTTGAAGAATTTCTTGAAGTGGATCATATTAGGACATTGTTTGATTTATTTGCTTAATCCATTCCATAATTTAATTCCACATACTGATATACTGAAGGTCTTAAGTGTTGTACGTGCGTACAAATGTTTTAAATTACATGTATCTCTAAGATTATATTTCTCTTCTTTTTGTATATTTCTCTTCTTTTTTTATATTATTGGGTAGCATATTGTAGTTTGCTTTGTGCATTATTTTAGCTGTTTGCAAATTCACTATGTGGTGGAATTTCAGTATTTTCGATTCAATGACTAAAGGGTTTGAATGTTCTCTATATTCAACATTATGTATTATCTTTTTTCCTCAGAATTTTCAACTAACTTGAAGTGCTTTGCCAAGAGGATTATTTGTGATGATGTACATTTTCAGAATGTGTTTGTTCTGTGTGTTTGTGGCGCAGTGGAAGAGTGGCCGTGCGCGACCCGAGGGTCCCTGGTTCAATCCCCACCTATACCAACCTTGTCATGTCCGTTGTGTCCTGAGCAAGACACTTCACCCTTGCTCCTGATGGGTGCTGGTTAGCGCCTTGCATGGCAGCTCCCGCCATCAGTGTGTGAATGTGTGTGTGAATGGGTAAATGTGGAAGTAGTGTCAAAGCGCTTTGAGTACCTTGAAGGTAGAAAAGCGCTATACAAGTACAACCCATTTATTATTATTTATTTATTTTGGGCCGAAGTAAAACAAAGAAAACTGAAGTTGTCGTAGTTGTATTTTTAAGTTATCATGCCATGATTTTACTTGTCTGGCCCACGCGGGAATAGATTTTCATCCACGCGGCCCCTGAGCTAAAATTAGTTTGACACCCCTGGTTTAGATATATCTTGTGGTGTATCCCTGGGAGCAAAACTATTACATCTGTACATAAACGACATTGACAAAAGCACAAAAGACCACAAATTAATAGAATTTGCAGATGACACCACTGCATTCTGCTCAGGGGAAAACACACAGAAAGTAATAAAAACGGTGCAGTTCAAAATGGAAATGTTTGGATAAAAACAGATTATCTTTGAATTTAAGTAAAACTAAAATATTGCTGTTTGGAAATAGAAGGGAAATAGTCAAATACAAATAGACGGTGTACAAGTTGACAGTGCAAGAAAACACATTTTAGGAGTTACAATAGATAATAAAATGAGCTGGAAAGCACATGTCAAGTACATACAACATAACATAAAAGAACAACTGAATCAAAAGTCACTCCATACTCACATTAAATCAAACATTATTTTTATAGCACTTTTCACGCACAAGCAAGTGGCAAACACAAAGTGCTGTACAAAACAAAACAAAACAAAACAAAACAGTAATACAAGAAGAGAAGAAAACACACACACACACACACACACACACACACACACACACACACACAGGTGGGGGCCACAATGGCTAAATGCCTTCTCACCGTGGGTCTTTGTTCTGGTATTTAGTAAATCTAAAAGGCCAGTGCCAGAGGACCTCAGATCCGTGAGGGTTGATACGGTAAAAGCAGGTCAGATAGATAAGAAGGCGCAAGGTAATTGAGACATTTAAAAAGTAATAAAATAACTTTAAAATCGACCTTGAAGCAGACGGGAAGCCGATTCAGCGACTTTAAAACTGGTGTAATGTGCTCCCGCCCTCTGGTTCTCGTCAGCACGCGTGCAGCTGAGTTTTCTGATAAATGTAGACTTCTGATGTTCTTTTTGGGAAGACCAGAGAGCGTTACAATAGTCTAAAGAATAGGAATTAAAAACATGCATTAGCACCTCCGTGTTGGCCTGAGAGAGAAACGAGTGGACTCTGACTACCGTATGTTCTTAAGATGATAAAAAACTATTTTTGTAATATTTTTAATATGTGGAATAAAAGTCAGCTCGGAGTCAAAAATCACGCCCAGATTTTTTTATAGACTGTCTTGGTTTAATATTGTTCATTGGTGTTACCGTACCTGAGTTCCTGTGTAGAGATATGAGGGAAGAGTTCTAGAAGTACACTTTATTCACTCACAGTGCTGCAGAAAAGATCACTCAGAATAATGCAAAGGGGTGCATATAGAGAACACACAAATCCTCTGTTCCCTGATTGTAAAGTATTGAAAGGAACTGATCTGGTACACTTTCAACCCGCACAAATCATGTACAAAGCAAATAACAACGGACTGCCCGGTAATAAACGACCTTGTTTCTCAACATAAGAAGAGAAATACAATCTTAGGAATAATTGGAACCTTGAGCATTTATATACGCACAGAATCTTAAAAAGCATTTAGTGTATCGGTATATGGGATTTAACTAAGGAATGGAATAAGTAAAGAACTTAAACAATGTACTAGCATGAGCCAGTTAAAGAAACAGTACACCGATGTTTTTTACCAAGTATACTAAAGAACTGTTGAAGCAAAGTGACTGATGTTACAATCATGTACTCATTGTGGGACTGAAGTAGAATGTGAAGACATTCCTCTTTGCACTAATCTACTCCTGAATTATTGTCACTTCGTATCTCTTGCTACCATTTCCTTTTTTCTTTATTTTTATTTTTGCTGCTTATGGCACAGGGGTCGGACCAGACAAGCCTTGCTTCTTCCGATGCCTTTTGGACGATTGATCATTTGAGCAAAATTGTGTGTTCGTGAATTTGTAACAATTCCCAATAAATTGAATTGATTATATTGTAGCGTCCCGGAAAAGTTAGTACTGCAAGGGATTCTGGGTATTTGTTCTGTTGTGTTTATGTTGTGTTACGGTGCGGATGTTCTCCCGAAATGTGTTTGTCATTCTTGTTTGGTGTGGGTTCACAGTGTGGCGCATATTTGTAACAGTGTTAAACTTGTTCATACGGCGACCCTCAGTGTGACCTGTATGGCTGTTGAACAAGTATGTCTTGCATCAATCCGTAATGAGTAAAGCCGGTAGATATTATGTGACTGGGATGGCATGCACGTAAAGGAAGTGCCTTAAAGGTTTATTGTCTCTCTGTA
>NC_084570.2:26281660-26404160 GCF_033978685.3 Nerophis lumbriciformis
CACTCGGGTGAAGAGAGGGGCGGAGCTTTCTACCGATCACCACCTGGTGGTGAGTTGGCTGCGATGGTGGGGGAAAAATGCCAGACAGACCTGGGAGGCGGAAACGCATTGTGAGGGTTTGCTGGGAACGTCTGGCAGAGTCTCCTGTCAGAGAGAGTTTCAATACCCACCTCCGGAAGAACTTTGAACATGTCACGAGGGAGGTGCTGGACATTGAGTCCGAGTAGACCAAGTTCCGCACCTCTATTGTCGAGGCGGCTGATTGGAGCTGTGGCCGCAAGGTAGTTGGTGCCTGTCGTGGCGGTAATCCTAGAACCCTTTGGTGGACACCGGCGGTGAGGGATGCCGTCAAGCTGAAGGAGTCCTATCGGGTTCTTTTGGCTCATAGGACTCCGGAGGCAGCGGACAGGTACCGACAGGCCAAGCGGTGTGCGGCTTCAGCGGTCGCGAAGGCAAAAAAAATCGAACATGGGAGGAGTTCGGGGAAGCCATGGAAAACGACTTCCGGGCGGCTTCGAAGCGATTCTGGACCACCATCTGCCGCCTCAGGAAGGGGAAGCAGTGCACTGTCAACACCGTGTATGGTGAGGATGGTGTTCTGCTGACCTCGACTGCGGATGTTGTGGATCGGTGGAGGGAATACTTCGAAGACCTCCTCAATCCCACCAACACGTCTTTCTATGAGGAAGCAGTGCCTAGGGAATCTGTGGTGGGCTCTCCTATTTCTGGGGCTGAGGTTGCTGAGGTAGTTAAAAAGCTCCTCTGTGGAAGAGATCCACCAAGACTTAAGGCTCTGGATGTTGTGGGGCTGTCTTGTTTGACAAGACTCTGCAGCTTCGCGTGGACATCGGGGGCGGTACCTCTGGATTGGCAGACCGGGGTGGTGCTTCCTCTCTTTAAGAAGGGGAACAGGAGGGTGTGTTTCAACTATCGTGGGATCACACTCCTCAGCCTTCCCGGTAAGGCCTATTCAGGTGTGCTGGAGAGGAGGCTACGCCGGATAGTCGAACCTCAGATTCAGGAGGAACAGTGTGGTTTTTGTCCTGGTCGTGGAACTGTGGACCAGCTCTATACTCTCGGTAGGGTCCTTGAGGGTGCATGGGAGTTTGCCCAACCAGTCTGCATGTGCTTTGCGGACTTGGAGAAGGCATTCGAATGTGTTCCTCGGGAAGTCCTGTGGGGAGTGCTCAGAGAGTATGGGGTATCGGACTGTCTGATTGTGGCGGTCTGCTCCCTTTACGATCAGTGTCAGAGCTTGGTCCGCATTGCCGGCAGTAAGTTGGACACGTTTCCAGTGAGGGTTGGACTCCGCCAAGGCTGCCCTTTGTCACCGATTCTGTTCATAACTTTTATGGACAGAATTTCGGCGCAGTCAAGGCGTTGAGGGGATCTGGTTTGGTGGCTGCAGGATTAGGTCTCTGCTTTTTACAGATGATGTGGTCCTGATGGCTTCATCTGGCCAGGATCTTCAGCTCTCACTGGATCGGTTCGCAGCTGAGTGTGAAGCGACTGGGATGAGAATCAGCACCTCCAAGTCAGAGTCCATGGTTCTTGCCCGGAAAAGGTTGGAGTGGAGAGAGGAGCCAGATGAGGTGGTTCGGGCATCTGGTCAGGATGCCACCCGAACGCCTCCCTCGGGAAGTGTTTAGGGCACGTCCGACCGGTAGGAGGCCACGGGGAAGACCCAGGACACGTTGGGACGACTATGTCACCTGGCTGGCCTGGGAACGCCTCGGGATCCCCCGGGAAGAGCTGGCAGAAGTGGCTGGGGAGAGGAAAATCTGGGCTTCTCTGCTTAGGCTGCTGCCCCTGCGACCCGACCTCGGATAAGCGGAAGAAGATGGATGGATGGATGGTTTACAAATAAAGACCCTCTCTATACCGAACTTGGTACTTTGCAGTTTAGTAAAAAAAATTAAAAAACACTCTTTGAAGAATTATGTTTTTGCCTTTGTGGTATATTGTTTTAATTCCCTAAGAAAGGTTAAAGTGATTATAGGATTTGAAGTTGTTATTATGATGAGTAGCCTCATTCCCTATCTCACATGCCAGTTAAGCTGTTCTTTAATGGGGACATTAAATCAGAGAGGTTTGATTTCCTATTAGAAGTAACGTCCAGTGCACACAGGTCAGGCAGGGAAGCACAATACGTCCACAGTGGGTGAGTCACCAGCGCTTTGCTGTCACCGCACCCACGACTATTGAGAACATCAATGCACAGATTTCAACCGAGGCGTCACATACCACAACATATAATCTCACCATCAGTACACACTGTACTGTACTTTCATCACACGGATGGCTGTGGCTTTGTTTTTTATTTTTACCTAGCAGAACCACAGGACACTGTGCCATGCGTATTGATTATAATCATATTTTTAATGATGTTTTGGATATTAACACTACAAGTGGTTTGCTAATAACCGACATTGGTGATCACCTACCAATCACAATCAATAAAAGAAACTACAGGAAGATGAACATGTATGTCAAAAGGATTTTTCAAAGATTTCGCACAGAGAAAAAATATGATTGCTTTTTAATATTGATCTAGAAAAGCAACATTAGGACAATGTGTACAGTGAAAACGATCACACGTGTTAAACTCAAGACCCGGGGGCCAGATACGGCCCGACAAGTTATTTAATGTGGCCCGCGAAAGTCTGGGAATAATGTGGATACTTCATCTTTCTTACTAAATGTTTTCATTTCCATTTTGACAGAAAATTTTTTATATGTATATGTAAATTTTTTAAACTTCGATATCTATACAAATATTAAATTGTTATTTATGTGAATCTTTGGGCACCTCGCCATTCGATTCTGATTCTTGGGGTGAGGATTTGATTCATAATCATTACGCGATTCAACACGATTCTCGATTCAAACTGATTTTTGCAATGTATTATTTGGCATAATAATAACACCTTAACAAAACAGCTTATAGGTTTCAAAACCTCCTTTTGGTTGCTGACGTATGACACACACGTGCACCACGTAAGCATAGAGATGGCCTAAATTTTTTTTTTTAATTAATTTGTCAAAAAATATATAAAAGAATTCGATTTTTGAAAATTCATTCCATCCATCCATCCATCTTCTTCCGCTTATCCGAGGTCGGGTCGCGGGGGCAGCAGCTTAAGCAGGGAAGCCCAGACTTTCCTCTCCCCAGCCACTTCGTCCAGCTCCTCCCGGGGGATCCCGAGGCGTTCCCAGGCCAGCTGGGAGAGATAGTCTTCCCAGCGTGTCCTGGGTCTTCCCCGTGGCCTCCTACCGGTCGGACGTGCCCGAAACACCTTCCTAGGGAGGCGTTCGGGTGGCATCCTAACCAGATGCCCGAACCACCTCATCTGGCTCCTCTCGATGTGAAGGAGCAGCGGCTTTACTTTGAGCTCCTCCCGAATGACAGAGCTTCTCACCCTATCTCTAAGGGAGAGCCCCGCCACTCGGCGGAGGAAACTCATTTCGGCCGCTTGTACCCGTGATCTTGTCCTTTCGGTCATGACCCAAAGCTCATGACCATAGGTGAGGATGGGAACGTAGATCGACCGGTAAATCGAGAGCTTTGCCTTCTGGCTCAGCTCCTTCTTCACCACAACGGATTGATACAGCGTCCGCATTACTGAAGACGCCGCACCGATCCGCCTGTCGATCACACGATCCACTCTTCCCCCACTCGTGAACAAGACTCCGAGGTACTTGAACTCCTCCACTTGGGGCAAGATCTCCTCCCCAACCCGGAGATGGCACTCCACCCTTTTCCGGGAGAGAACCATGGACTCGGACTTGGAGGTGCTGATTCCCATCCCAGTCGCTTCACACTCGGCTGCGAACCGATCCAGTGAGAGCTGAAGATCTTGGCCGGAGGAAGCCATCAGGACCACATCATCTGCAAATAGCAGAGACCTAATCCTGCAGCCACCAAACCAGATACCCTCAACGCCCTGACTGCGCCTAGAAATTCTGTCCATAAAGGTTATGAACAGAATCGGTGACAAAGGGCAGCCTTGGCGGAGTCCAACCCTCACTGGAAACGTGTCCGATTTACTGCCGGCAATGTGGACCAAGCTCTGACACTGATTATACAGGGAGCGAACTGCCACAATAAGACAGTCCGTTACCCCATACTCTCTGAGCACTCCCCACAGGACTTCCCGGGGTACACGGTCGAATGCCTTCTCCAAGTCCACAAAGCACATGGAGACTGGTTGGGCAAACTCCCATGCACCCTCAAGGACCCTGCCGAGAGTATAGCGCTGGTCCACAGTTCCACGACCAGGACGAAAACCACACTGTTCCTCCTGAATCCGAGGTTCGACTATCCGGCGTAGCCTCCTCTCCAGTACACCTGAATAGACCTTACCGGGAAGGCTGAGGAGTGTGATCCCACGATAGTTGGAACACACCCTCCGGTTCCCCTTCTTAAAGAGAGGAACCACCACCCCGGTCTGCCAATCCAGAGGTACCGCCCCCGATGTCCACGCGATGTTGCAGAGTCTTGTCAACCAGGACAGCCCCACAACATCCAGAGCCTTAAGGAACTCCGGGCGGATCTCATCCACCCCCGGGGCCTTGCCACCGAGGAGCTTTTTAACTACCTCGGCAACCTCAGCCCCAGAAATAGGAGAGCCCACCACAGATTCCCCAGGCCCTGCTTCCTCATAGGAAGACGTGCTGGTAGGATTGAGGAGGCCTTCGAAGTATTCTCTCCACCGATCCACAACATCCGCAGTCGAGGTCAGCAGAGCACCATCCCCACCATACATGGTGTTGACACTGCACTGCTTCCCCTTCCTGAGGCGGCGGATGGTGGTCCAGAATTGCTTCGAAGCCGTCCGGAAGTCTTTTTCCATGGCCTCCCCGAACTCCTCCCATGTCCGAGTTTTTGCCTCCGCGACCGCTGAAGCCGCACACCGCTTGGCCTGTCGGTACCTGTCTGCTGCCTCAGGAGTCCCATGAGCCAAAAGAACCCGATAGGACTCCTTCTTCAGCCTGACGGCATCCCTCACCGCCGGCGTCCACCAACGGGTTCTAGGATTACCGCCACGACAGGCACCAACCACCTTGCGGCCACAGCTCCAATCGGCCGCCTCGACAACAGAGGCACGGAACATCGTCCACTCGGACTCAATGTCCAGCGCCTCCCTCGTGACATTTTCAAAGTTCTTCCGGAGGTGGGAATTGAAACTCTCTCTGACAGGAGACTCTGCCAGGCGTTCCCAGCAAACCCTCACAATGTGTTTGGGCCTGCCAGGTCTGTCCAGCATCCTCCCCCACCATCGCAGCCAACTCACCACCAGGTGGTGATCGGTAGAAAGCTCCGCCCCTCTCTTCACCCGAGTGTCCAAAACATGAGACCGCAAATCTGATGACACAACTACAAAGTCGATCATGGAACTGCGGCCTAGGGTGTCCTGGTGCCAAGTGCACATATGGACACCCTTATGTTTGAACATGGTGTTTGTTATCGACAATCTGTGACGAGCACAAAAGTCCAATAACAGAACACCACTCGGGTTCAGATCCGGGCGGCCATTCTTCCCAATCACACCTCTCCAGGTTTCACTGTCGCTGCCAACATGAGCGTTGAGGTCCCCCAGTAGAACGAGGGAATCACCCGGGGGAGCACTCTCCAGTACTCCCTCCAGTGAATCCAAAAAGGTTGGGTACGCTGAGCTGCCGTTTGGCGCGTAAACGCAAACAACAGTCAGGACCCGCCCCCCCACCCGAAGGCGGAGGGAAGCTACCCTCTCGTCCACATGGTTGAACTCCAACGTGCAGGCTTTGAGCCGAGGGGCAACAAGAATTGCCACCCCAGCCCGTCGCCTCTCACTGCCGGCAACGCCAGAGTGGAAGAGAGTCCAGCCCCTCTCAAGAGAAGTGGTTCCAGAGCCCTTGCTGTGCGTCGAAGTGAGTCCGACTATATCTAGCCGGAACTTCTCCACCTCACGCACTAGCTCAGGCTCCTTCCCCCCCAGCGAGGTGACGTTCCACGTCCCAAGAGCCAGCTTATGTTGCCGAGGATCGGACCGCCAAGTGCCCTGCCCTCGGCTGCCGCCCAGCTCACACTGCACCCGACCTCTATGGCCCCTGCTATGGGTGGTGAGCCCATTGGAGGGGTGACCCACGTTGCCTCTTCGGGCTGTGCCCGGCCGGGCCCCATGGGGACAGGCCCGGCCACCAGGCGCTCGCCATCGTGCCCCACCTCCGGGCCTGGCTCCAGAGGGGGGCCCCAGTGACCCGCGTCCGGGCGAGGGAAATCAGGGTCCTTTGTTAGTGTTCTTCATAGAGGTCTTCGATTTTTGAAAATTACTAAAAAAAAAAATAGGGGTTCGAATATAATTTAAAAAATTATTTAGCGCCCCTAATTATTATATACCATATGATAGTTTGTAAAAATAACAATAAATACTTAAATATCTGCTTGTCACCTTGACTTACGATTTCAAAGCAAGTTATCCCTCAATTTGTACGTACACTAATCAATTAACCAAATGCATAGGCAATAATATAATGAGGCGATTATACTTTTATATTCTTTTATATTCTTACATTCACTGTTACAAGCGGCCCTCTGAGGGCAGCCATGACTGCGATGTGGCCCTCCATGAAAACAAGTTTGACACCCCTGATGTAGATTAAGCATATGGTCATTTTTTAAAAACACTTTCATGATGTTTTATGACGGGGGTGTCAGACGGGAACAAGTTTAATCCGCAAGATCAGTTTGCTAAATATAAAAATGAGCTGCAATTTTTTTAATGAAAGAAACTGCTTTTCTAAATGTGTCCACCGGATGTCACAATAGCAATCACAGTGTTTAAAGATGATGTGTCAGCTGACTTTAAGCGCCCTCTTGATGGCACAATATCTTCTTTCGTTGTAAATTATCCACTCAAAAGGCTAAAATAACGAAACGGTAAGATGCAAAGACTTAAGTCAACATGACAATCATCTTTGTAGTTAGAGTTCCATGCAGTTCAAAAATGTATGAAAATGGAAAAAGATGAGGGATTTTTTTTGTTTTTTTATAATATGGTTTCTGTAGGAGAACAAACATGACACAAACTTTCCTAATTGTTAAAAAGCCCACTGTTTATAGTAAACATGTTTCACTGATGAGAGTATTTGGCCAGCATAGTTTTGTCCTACTAATTTCAGTGGTCCTTGAACTCGTGTGTTTACATGTACAACTTTCTTCGACGCTGCCACAGAAAGACATGTTTTATGTCACTCTTTCTTTGTCTCATTTTGTCCACCAAACGTTTTATACTGTGTGTGGATGCACAAGGTGAGCTTTGTTGATGTTATTTACTAGTGTGAAGTGCTAATCAAGCATATTTGGTCAGTGCATGACTGCAAGCTAATCAATGCTAACATGCTATTTAGGCTAGCTGTATGTACATATTGCACCATTAAGCTTCGTTTGTAGGTATATTTGAGTTCATTTAATTTCCTTTACTTATGTCCTCTGTGTCATATAAGTTGCATATATATGTATGTGCTGCTGTTGCTTTAATGACGTTGCGACAGCTGCCGTAAAGGAGGTGCGTTGCTAGCCTGGTTGCTATGGTTTTGCGGTGAGTCGTAAAAGTGTTCGTCACATGTTTTGTACCCTGCTAAAATCTGAGTAAAGTTATTCACTGGATATACCTTTTGTTTTTGAACTTTATTACATGGTGTCAGAAGTAACGGACAATCACGTCGCAGCAAGGAAATGGCCAAGTTTAATCCTGCGGATAGTTTTGCGTTCGACCGACCAAATGAATGGGGAGATTGGAAACAACGTTTCCAACGGTATCGCATAGCAACAAAACTAGCAAAGGAGGACGGCGAAGTACAGGTCAGTTGCCTGATATATGCTATGGGTCCAGAGGCTGAAAACATTTTCAAGTCGTTCACGTTGTCAGAGGATGATCAGAAAAAGTTCGACGTTGTGTTAGGAAAATACGACGAGTACTTTTATCCCAAACGGAACGTGATCCACGAGCGCGCATGTTTCTACCAGAGAGGACAGCGGCCCGGTGAGAAAGTTGAAATGTTTATAAGAGCTCTATATGATTTATCCGAACACTGTGACTTTGGAGCAGCGAGGGACGACCACATTCGTGACCGCATAGTTGTGGGTATTGTGGACAAAGACCTGTCGCGCAAACTGCAGCTGGAGGCTGGTTTGACGCTAACCCAAACTGTACAGACTGTTCGCCAGTCCGAAGAGGTGAATGCACAAGTGCACCAGCAACAAGGAGAGGCGTGCACGGCGGTGCAGGAGATCGCCCGCGGACGTGGGAAATTTGCATATAGAGAAAAACAACAGTGGAGAAATAGAAGGGAAAGTGGACAGCAAGAAGCACCAAAAATGCCTAAATGTGGCAGATGTGGAAAAATACAGCACAAAGACCATGAAAGGTGTCCAGCTCTGAAATCGACATGCCACAAATGCAAAAAGGTGGGTCACTGGGAAATTAAATGTCATACAAAGGCAGTCAGAGAAGTGACAGAGACAGAACCTGTCTCACAGACTCCATACTTTCTAGGCACAGTCACCAATATAAACAAAAATAATGACAAGTGGACTGTAAAGATTGTAATTGGAGTGACACCAGTTACATTTAAAATTGATACTGGGGCAGATCTAAATATTATGGAAGAAGAGACATTCAACATGTTATGCCCTAAGCAGCAACTGGTGCAGTCAAATATCCCACCAATGAGCAGTCCTGGGGGTCAGCTAATATGTGTGGGGAAGTTTCAAGCTAATGCAAAATACAAAGAAAAGCACTACTCATTCCCAGTGTATGTCATCCGCAGCTTAACTGCAAACAACCTGCTGGGCAGAGACACAGCATGTGCAATGGGGCTGGTGAAGCGCATTGAAGAAGTGCACAGTGCATTTGGAGAACATGGACCTCTCAAAACAGACCCAGTTAAAATACTTTTAAAGGACAATGCTGAGCCATATGCAGTGTATACAGCCCGCAGGGTACCACTGCCTCTTATACAGAAGGTCAAAGAGGAGCTACTGCGTATGGAGAAAAATGCTGTAATTGAAAAAGTGACTGAGCCTACAGACTGGTGTGCACCGATGGTACCAGTTGCAAGAAAGAACAACAAAGTGCGCATCTGCGTGGACCTGAAGAGGCTAAACGATTCCGTAAGGAGAGAGAGGTACGTCCTCCCAACTGCTGAGGAAATAACTGCAAAGCTGAGTGGCGCTACAATGTTTACATCACTAGACGCTGCCTCAGGGTTTTGGCAGATACCCCTAGATCCCGAAAGCAGTAAGTTAACTACCTTCATAACACCCTTCGGGAGATACTCTTTTAAGCGGCTCCCATTCGGCATCACAAATGCTCCAGAAATCTTCCAACGGAAAATGGCGGAGACTCTGAATGGCTTGGATGGAGTAGCTGTTTACATGGATGACATCCTGGTGTATGGAAACACTCCAGAACAGCACGACCAGCATCTAACAAAGGTGCTTGAGAGAGTCAAGTCAGCTGGCCTAAAGCTAAACAGAGACAAGTGTGTGTTCAGACAGAAGCAACTTAACTTCCTTGGCCAAGTGATTGACAAAACAGGTGTGAAACCTGATCCCAATAAAGTCAAAGCCATCAGAGAGCTACCACCACCACAGAACGTACAGGAACTCAGACGTGTCCTTGGAATGTTCACGTTCCTGGGAAAATATATCCCAAATCTGTCAACGGTGGGCCAGCCACTTTATGAACTGTTGAGATCCCAAACCGAATGGACGTGGGACCATGCACAGAAGGAGGCGTTCCAGCGCATCAAGGACATCCTGTCTACTTCTCCAGTTCTAAAGTTCTACGACGTGAACCGACCTACAACAGTGTCGGCTGATGCTAGTAGCTACGGCATCGGCGGAGTGCTGCTGCAACTACACGATGGAGACTGGAAACCAGTCGCTTATTGCTCACGTCGTCTGTCTGAGGCGGAAACCAGGTACGCCCAGATCGAAAAGGAGTGCCTAGCAAGCGTCTGGGCATGTGAAAGGTTTGAGAAGTACCTTGTGGGTCTTGAGAACTTTAGGCTAGTCACTGATCACAAGCCCTTGGTGCCGCTAATGAACAAGAAAGATTTGGATAATGTTCCGATACGGTGCCAGAGACTGTTAATGAGATTCAAGCCAACCGCTGAATATGCACCAGGAAAGACCTTGACTGTAGCGGACACCCTGTCGCGTAGTCCACTGCAGAACGTGACAGAGGTCACCGACACTCACTCGGATGTGGAATGTTATATTGCAGCCGTTGTTGACAACATGCCAGCTACACCACAAAAGCTTGGGACCATAAGAGCAGCCACAGCAGCTGACAGCAACTTGCAGATGGTGCTTAAATGTGTCAAGTCAGGATGGCCGGACTATGTGGCTGATGTTCCACTAGCCATCAAAGACTATTACCCTATAAGGAGTGAACTGTCGGAGTACAACGGAATCATCACAAGAGGATGTCGCATGATAATCCCAAGCCCTCTAAGAGCAGATGTCCTGGATCGAATCCATGATGGACATCAAGGACTGTCAAAATGCAGAGAGCGGGCTAACACTTCAGTGTGGTGGCCTGGCATCTCAGCTGAAATCAAGCAGAAAATCCAGACCTGTCAGGTTTGTCATGAGATGAGACCCACACAGCGCAAAGAGCCCCTCATCTCGACCCCTCTACCTGACCGGCCCTGGAAGAGAATTGCTATTGATTTATGTGACCATAACAAACATACTTACCTTGTCGTGTCAGACTACTTTTCCAGGTTCCTCGAGATACTCCACATGCCTACAACCACTGCCTCACAGGTGGTGTTGAAGCTAAAAGCAGTATTTGCCAGATTCGGTTGCCCAGACCAAGTAATTAGTGACAATGGGCCCCAGTTCACATGTGAGGAGTTCCGAGAGTTCGCTAGAATGTACGACTTTGAGCACATTACCTCAAGTCCCCATCATCCACAAGGAAACGGACATGCTGAGAGAGGAGTCCAAATTGCAAAGACTATTCTAAAACAAAAAGATCCTCTACTCGCTCTCATGTGCTACCGCTCTACACCCTGCACCTCCACTGGTGCAAGCCCAGCCGAACTGCTTATGGGCAGGAAGATAAAAACAACACTTCCAACACTTGAGAAAAATCTACTTCCTAGATGGCCTAACCTGAAAACCGTCAGGAGCAAAGATGCAGAGGAGAAGGAGAAACACGCGTTCTACTTCAACCTCCGACATGGAGCAAAGCCCCTGCCGTCGCTGAGACCTGGTGATCCTGTCCGCGTCAAACTGGACAATCAGCACGCCTGGGGAACACCCGCTGTCATCACCGCTGACTGCGCAACGCCAAGGTCATACATCATCGAGACTCAACAGGGGGCGACATGGAGGCGCAACCGTCGTCACCTGCAACATGTTCCTGAGCCAACTGGAGACACAGCAACTCTACCTCCAGATGGACAGCTACATGACACTGCTACACAGCAGCCTTCCCCCGTCATTACTACTGACACTGTTTCACCAACACTCAATGCCCGTCCACCTCCTGCAAAAGATGGACTGTACACACGCTCAGGCAGACTGATAAAACCTGTGGTCAAACTGACTCTGTGAAATTGAGAGACTTACCAAAAAAAAAAAAAAAAAAAAAAAAAAAAAGGGATGTGAAACAGATACGTTAAATGTTGTGCTTTGATGCTGCTGTTGCTTTGTTGTTCTGAGCAGATTGAATATTGCTTGATTATGGTATTGATTGATTATTGATGCTAGGTGATCTTGTATTTTGAAAAACATTGAAAAAAAAAGGGAGATGTCATATAAGTTGCATATATATGTATGTGCTGCTGTTGCTTTAATGACGTTGCGACAGCTGCCGTAAAGGAGGTGCGTTGCTAGCCTGGTTGCTATGGTTTTGCGGTGAGTCGTAAAAGTGTTCGTCACATGTTTTGTACCCTGCTAAAATCTGAGTAAAGTTATTCACTGGATATACCTTTTGTTTTTGAACTTTATTACACTCTGTGTGTTTAATTGATATTTGCATGTCTCATGACACATTATCTGTATGTAATATTGGCTGCATTTCTGAGACATGTTGTTCCAGACCACAGCAAACGTGACCCAGCTTGCAAAGATTGTAATAAATCCATTAGAAGAAGACAGCCTGCAGTTTCCTTTAACTTGGACACACACATCTATACCTTTGGCCATTCTAAGACAGTCATTTCCAAGAGTTATCTCACCCTCTGAGAGGTTTACTAATGTTTTCCAATGTTGTAAAAATGTGTAGAATAAATATTAGATTTCAACAGTTCTGTCAACGAAGGTTTGCATCAGCCTGTGACACATAGTAATTTTGATAGTAAGCTAATATAGACACTTACATCATGTGTTGTCTTCATTATAACACTTATATAAGACTTTTAAAGTCATTTTGATAGTAGGCTAATATAGCTAATATAGACACTTACATCATGTGTTGTCTTCTTTATAACACTTATATAAGACTTGTATAGTCATTTTGATAGTAGGCTAATAAAGATAATATAGACACTTACATCATGTGTTGCCTTCATTATAACACGTACCATTATAAGACTTTTAAAGTCATTTTGATAGTAGGCTAATATAGCTAATATAGACATATCATGTGTTGCCTTCATTATAACACTTATATAAGACTTTTTAAAGTAATTTTGATAGTAGGCTAATATAGCTAATATAGACACTCACATCATGTTTTGCCTTCATTATAACACTTATATAAGGACTTGTATAGTCATTTTGATAGTAGGCTAATATAGATAATATGGACACTTACATCATGTGTTGCCTTCATTATAACACTTATATAAGACTTTTAAAGTCATTTTGATAATAGGCTAATATAGCTAATATCGACACTAACAATAAGTGTTGCCTTCATTATAACACTTATTTAAGGCTTGACATTTTTTGCGGCTCCTGACTGACTATTTTTGTTGTTGGTAATTTTGGTTCAATATGTCAACATTTTGGGTTGCCGACCCCTGCCATAAACCAATAGCACACAATTTCACAATCAGGAAGTTCATACTGTCCTGTACTTTAGGTGTTGCTTTGTTTTCTTTTAATTGATGATCTTCTTTCTTTACTTCCTTGCAGGATTAAACACGCCAACATTGTTTCTTTGGAAGAAATATTTGAGAGTAAATCACACCTCTACCTTGTCATGCAACTGTGAGTATTCAAATATGTGTGAGTTTGGAACTTCTTACTTGTGCTATCTCCTACGCACTGCTTGTCACATGCCATTCATTAATTGCATTTCTCTCACACACACACACACACACACACACACACACACACACACACACACACACACACACACACACACACACACACACACACACGCACTCGTGTCCATGAGTAAGGACACCGGTGGGGAGTTTTGCCTTCACGCCTGTCAGCCAGGCGCCCACCTCAATGACTGAAATGTCAGAGAGATCAAATAAAAATAAAAATCAAGAGAAAGGACGGATAAGAATCAAGAGCTTTATTAGATTACCCTCCAGAATCTATACGTGATTTATGTGAGAGATCAAAGCTAAAGGCAGAGATGGCGAGTAAAGACCTACATTTGTTTTCCATTTGAAGTCCTTGTACTCCCTAGTAATGTTTATGGTCCCTCTTAACAAGCCTGGTGGTAATTCATCCCAGTGGTGAATCTACTTGCTATCAAACTTTATAAATGTGTCAGAAAGCTGACCTCTACACAACACTAATGCAGCGAACTAGTTTTAGTTTTTAGTTTAGTCCTCAATTGTATTCAAACCTTGTGTACATTTGAATATGCAGGCTTAAAAAGCTGTAAGGAGATACAAAGTGATGTCTCCCTCTGGTGTCCATAGAGTGGTAGTATCATTACATTTACATTATTTATGTGGCGCTTAATCACAAGTTCCTCAAAGGGCTTCACAAACTCACAACGACATACCCTGATCTAAAACCACATCTAGTTTAAAATCTATAATTTTTTTGTTTCGTTTAGTAATACTACACCATGTCAGCATTAATTTTGATAGCAGTTTTAATTTAGTTTTAGTCATATGGTGTCTGCGTCTTATACAAAGGTGCGGCTAATCTACGGATTGTTCTTTGCGAACTGCTAAATTATGGAATGTACCGTATTTTCCGGACTAGAGGGTGCACCGGATTATTAGGTGCACTGCCGATGAGCGGGTCTTGTAAGGTCTATTTTCATACAATAGGCGCACCAGATTATAGGGCGCATTAAAGGTGTCATATTATTATTATCCATCCCATCCATTTTCTACTGCTTGTCCCTATTATTTTTTCTAAATTTAAAACACTTCCTTGTGGTCTACATAGCATGTAATAGTGGTTATTTGGTTAAAATGTTGCATAGATGATGTTTTACAGATCATCTTCAAGTCACTATCTGACAGTCGCTTCAGAATGCGCTGTTTTGTGGGCGGTCTTATTTACGTGGCTCACTTTCGACAGCGTCTTTTCTCCGTCATCTTTGTTGTAGCGGTGTAGCGTGCAAGAACGTGAGTGGAAGAAGTGTCAAAAGATGGAGCTAACTGTTATCATCATATTGCAGTTTACACATATATCTTATGTGCGACTGCCATCTACTGGTCACACTTATCATTTCACCATGTACCAAATAAAATAGCTTCCAGGTCAGTAAGCACAACCAAAATTATTCCGTACATTAGGCGCATCGAGTTATAAGGCGCACTAAATTTTTGAGAAAATGAAAGGTCTTGTGCGCCTTATAGTCAGAAAAATATGGTATTAAGCAAATAAATGTACTAAAATTGTCCACTTTAAAAAAATGTTCAAACTCAAAGTGTTAACAAAGTACAAAGAAGGAGAAACATCTTGAACCTTATTAAAAAAGAAGAAAATCTTATAAATCTCATAAAGGATGAATAAAGACACCAATTACTTTTCTGATTTGTTTGATCAGCCGTTTTACTGCCGTGTTACAGACGCCGTTTGGAAACATTTTATCTTTATGTGTAAATAACTCACTTCACAGCGTACCGGTATATATCTGCGGCTTATAGTCGGGTGCGGCTGATATAGAAAAAATAGTTTATTTTTCTTCTAAAATTTAGTGGGTGCGGTTTATAGTCTGAAAAATACGGTACATAAATGTCTTAATTGTAAAAAATATAGACATCTGTAAAAAATAGTTGTTTATAATCAGACAAGGCAAGCGCAAAAATAGCTTTCGTGGATGTGGCCATCTCGATTTTCGATCTCGTAACTGGAAGGCTCACAACTCGGCTGTGACGTCATTCCATCTCCGACTTTCAACTTCCATAAATGTGTTAATTGTGACAGTAATAGACAATTGTAAAAAAAAAAAAAGTGTTCCGTTGAACCAGCAATGATAACATAAACTAGCCGGTGTGGTTTGTGTTGTATTTTTTGCTTTGGAAAATGTAACCTTGAGCAAGTTGCAAACTTAAAAAGCTTTAGCATGTTAAGTTAAAGTACCAATGATTGTCACAAACACACTAGGTGTGGCGAAATTATTCTCTGCATTTGAGGGGAGCAGTGAGCAGCAGCGGTGGCCACGCCCGGGAATAATTTTTGGTGATTTAACCCCCAATTCCAACCCTTGATGCTGAGTGCCAAGCAGGGAGGTAATGGCTCCCATTTTCATAGTCTTTGGTATGACTCGTCAGTATGTGGAATTCAATTGTGGAATGGATTAAGCAAACAAGTCAAAGGAGTGATATGAACCAGTATGAGAAACCGTTCCAAATCAAAGTGTCTACTAGAGTTGTACGGTATACCGGTACTAGTATAGTATCGCGGTACTAATGAATCAAAAACAGTACCATACTCTGTTTGAAAAGTACCGGTTGCCAATATTTTTTTGTTTTTTTAACGGGCATGACGGCGCGCCGTCACGTCATGACATTGTTGGTTTTAAGAGCAGAGGAGCATTTTCGACAGCGCACAATCACGGAGTACTTACAAGCAGACACAGTGTGTAGACAGAAAAGGGAGAACGGATATATTTTGGCCTAAAAACTAAAAATAAAGATGAAACTATAACACTGAAACGCCCTCAGGAAGAGGTGCTTTAGGACATGGCTAACTAGCTGCCAGCTAACATCCATCCACAGTGTTTTAGCTGCTTTTAAATCACTAATCCTCACCTCCATGGTGATAAATAAAGTAAGTTTTTTACAAGTATCATCCCTGCAGGATGAGGAATGAAATAAACATGCTTCACTACACACCGTAGGAGGATACAATAGCTCACCTGCGTCACCGCTAACAAAAGCCAGCGCGCATGAATGTAAACAAATGCCATGGGTGGATCTACACCTGACATCCACTGAAATGATACTAAGTACAATAGCATATCTCGTCGATACTACTGTGATTACATCGATATTTTTTATCGTCACAAAATCTTTTTTCCTTTTTTTCAAATTCATATTATGTTTATAAACTCAAGAAATATGTCCCTGGACACATGAGGACTTTGAATATGACCAATGTATGATCCTGTAACTACTTGGTATCGGATTGATACCTAAATTTGTAGTATCATCCAAAACTAATGTTAAGTATCCAAACAACAGAAGAATAAGTGATTATTACATTTTAACAGAAGTGTAGATAGAACATGTTAAAAGAGGAGGTAAGCAGATATTAACAGTAAATGAACAAGTAGATTAATAATCAATTTCGACAGCTAGTCCTTTATAATTTTGACAAAATAATGTAATGAGAATTGACACAATATGTTACTGCATATGTCAGCAGACAACCCTAGTGTCTACAAAGAAGAAGAATCCTAAACAATGTTTTAAACCTTATTGGAAAAATGAGATAATCTTATTCTTGTCATCAACCTTTTTCACTATTTATTGTGAACTTTTTATTTGTTATTTTCGAACATGTAATGAGAGACTGAAAACATGTGATGTAATTGTATGCACGTCCGAAATCAACTACAACCAGAAATATACAGTACGGGCCAAAAGTTTGGACACACCTTCTCATTCAATGTGAAAAAACATCAAGTCCCTACCTTATGTCAAAAATGATTTACGACCTAGCTGTCAAAAATGATTTACGACCTAGCTGTCAAAAATGATTTACGACCTAGCTGTCAAAAATGATTTACGACCTAGCTGTCAAAAATGATTAATGACCTAGCTGTCAAAAATGATTAATGACCTTGGGGTCAAAAGGTCAAAGGGGGGTGGGGTTATGGAAAGGTCAGAGGGAGGGGGAGGAGGGGGGGGGGGAATACACCTTGTGTTAGAAATTATTAATGACCGTGATACACCTTGTGTCAGAAATGATTGATGACCTTAGAAGAGGTGGTGGGGTTATGGAAAGGTCAGAGGAAGGGGGGTATGAGGAGTCCCACGAGTCCCGCAGTCGTGGGAGGAGTGGTGGAGAAAAGTTGGAAAAGTGGTCAAAAGTCGTCAAAATGTTCAAAAATCACACGCGTAATAAACAGCATGTGCTCTCATTTTCACACACACACGCACACACACACACACACATATATATGTGAATGGGTTTGGTTATAACAAAGTATTTTTTAGTACGAGCGCCAAGAGGAAATGGAAAAGATGGAGAAGCCCTTTGTTTTAGCAGCCGTGATTAGTGAAACGCCAGTTTCCATTTATAAAAATAATAAAACTTACCTGGCCGCTCCTCGCAAAAGTAGAGTTTTTTTGAAACGCACTCAAATTCCTCCAACCGAGTCTTTGCGTGAGAAATGGTGCTTGGATGCTTACGGAATGGTTGGATCTTTTGGATATGTTTTCAAATATCAGACAGGAGATATTTGCTTGTTTCAGCTGAAAGAGAGAAGAGACGAAAGCCCTTTTTCGATTGCTTCTTCGCTATCAACCGTGGATTGGGATGTGTTAAGTCTGACAATGCCCGATGTCCTTTGGCATGATCCTTCTCCGATGGAAAAACGGGTAAAAGGAAGCTTGTTTACTTACCCGACGATGGATGAGTTGAGTGAGAGAAGAATTCTGTTTAGCGCTACTTGGGAGACGAAATCTTCGGCCTCAGGTCGTTGGTTTTTCCGCGCCAGTCTCCGTGCTCCTAAAATCAGCGGTTCCTATACGCCCCAGTTGACCGAGCCAGACGTCTTTTCCCTGGAGTCTTTCAACTCCGAATGCGGGGTGTTTACACCGGTGGTGGTCGTGCCCATAGCGGCATGGCGAGAGTGTATGGGGGAAATGAAGGAGAAGATAGACGTCTTGTTTCGAAGCAGTCGGAATTGGAAATGTATGGTGACAACGAGAAGAAGGTTGGGCTTTGAGACCACACCCCCGACGGAGTACGAAAGGACCTCCCCCGCTTCAGTTTCAACCAATAACCTTCAAGGGAATACTCCCGCCGAAACCTCAACCAATACCATTTGAAAACAACCCTTCCGACAGTCTGATTGGTCGAAACTTTTTTTTTTTATCGGACTCCACCCCCTTTGAAAACAACCCACCCCAACAATTTTTTGACCAATCCACATCGGTTCCTTTTTTTTTGTACCCTTTAAAAACAAACCATTCCTGCAATTTTTGACTAAGCCACATCGGTTCCCTTTCTGAACGCAAGGACCTCTCAAACAAGAAAATGGCAAACAAGACAATTAGACGCGTAAAGACCTGTTTTATACCACAGGACCAATTAAAACAGACTGATGAAGCAACCATGGATGCAGCCATGGCTGAGATTTTTAACCCTCCTGAGACGACGGAGGATGCGTACGACGAAGAGACGCCTTCAGTCCCGCCGTGTCGCTTCAGCAGATTCCTCGGCAGACGGGGGATGAAAACCAGCGACGCTACACAGTCTTTGCCAGACAATGATGCGGAGGAGGAGGAAAAGGAGAATTGTTTCGTAAACATAACTCCGCCAACATCCCAGCCACCATCCCCGTCACTATTGGAGCCCACATTGCACATCGGTGATGAAACCGATGGGGGTCTGTTGTTGTTTTTCGCCAGCACGGTGAAAACGGCCGTGTTTCATCTCCTCAGCCAGGCCATTTGCAGGTTCAGGCAGAACGAGTGCTACGGCTGCTGGGTGAACCATCCGAGCCAGAGACAACATCCATGCCTGGAACCCTACGAACAGGACTTTCTGCTGTACAACTACTCCGAAATCGTCAAGAGTCTGCGTACGCCTAAATTCATTCAGGCCATTCAACGCTTGCTGATGCTTCGTCGTATTAAGGCCGAGGATTCAAGGGTTGAAGCCTACGCCAACTCTCTGCTGTCTCAACTGGAATCTGAGAAAGATATCTGGGGGTCCATAGATGACATGTACAACGAGATGGTGACGGATGATGAAACGATTTTGGGACATTTGGATATGGTGACAGAGTGTTGGAAGAATTAAAAAAAAAAATTAAAAAAAAAGATGGGTAATTATTGGGCAAAACTTGTATACTTTGTCGAGAACCACGCTGTTATTTACCCATTGACGGATGTGATAGAAGCATTTATTCTAAAACGAGACAGACCTCAAAAACTACAAATCATTCTTGACTATGCCCGCTCTCAGCCCGCATGGGAAACTATCAGGAAAGCCGTTGTCTCTCATGCTTTGGACTTTGACATTTTTGAAATCATTTTGGCTGAATGGTCTAAAGAAAAGTCTTTTCAACCCTCACCTTGTCATGTGTTTGTTTTATATGCTCTGTTTGTTGATATGACAATGTATCGTCTGCGACGTGACATCCCCGTCAATGTTTTGTTTGAACTACAAAAACTACACAATGCGATTAAATTTACCTACGGTATACCTGTTTTACATCAAACCTTGATTATAGTTTATAGTTTATAGAAAAATGTTTTAGTTACATCGTGTTGTTTTTCATGAATAAAAACAAAATGTTTTAGATACACTGTGTTGTTTTTCATGAATAAAAACAAAATGTTTTAGATACACTGTGTTGTTTTTATGTGTTGTTTTTCATGAATAAAAACAAATTGTTTTAGATACACTGTGTTGTTTTTATGTATTGTTTCTCATGAATAAAAACAAATTGTTTTAGATACACTGTATTGTTTCTCATGAATGAATAAAAGAAATGTGTACCAAGCAAACCGAGGTCATTTCTCTGTGTCTTTTCACAATGAAGAAAGCTATGGAAAAAGCGTACTATACACCCGCACACCCGGGTAGTTTTGGAGGGGTAGATCGACTCCGTAGAGCTGTACAGGATGAAACGGGGCAATGTGTCAAAAGAGAAAAAGTTCAAGAATATTTAATGGGGCAGGATGCCTATACACTCCATCAACCGGCTCGCATCGAATTTCCAAGAAACAGAGTCTTTGTACCTCGACCTTTAGACCAATTTCAAGTCGACCTCTGCGATATGCAAGCCTTGGCTGAATATAACGACGGTTTTAATTATTTAATAACGGTCATCGATGTATTTTCCAAGAAGGCCTATGCGAGGGTTTTGAAGAGAAAGACCGCCGATGCCGTGGTTAAAGCGTTTCAATCAGTGATGGAGGAAAGCCAGATCCCTCGTAAACTACAAACTGACGCGGGAAAATAATTTTTCAACAAAAGTTTTCAAGCTCTGATGAAGAAACACAATATTGTACATTTTTCTACAGCCAGCGATCTCAAAGCCTCGGTGGTTGAAAGATTTAATCGTACTTTGAAAGGACGAATGTGGAGATATTTTACAGCCAACAATACTAGGCGCTACCTAGACGTCTTACAAGACTTGTTAAAAAGCTACAACCAGGGATATCACAGCAGTATTAAAATGAAACCGGATGATGTGACTTTGGAAAACACCCCTCAAGTGTTTGAGAATCTCTACGGCTCAAACACAGTGTCCAAACACAAATACAAATTTGCCGCTGGAGATACGGTGAGAATATCCAAAGTGAGAGGAGTGTTTGATAAACAATATGAACAGAGTTTTACAAACGAGGTGTTTACAATAACCCAACGTCTCCCTCGCTCTCCCCCCGCATACAAACTGAAAGATTTTGACGGAGAAATAATAGAAGGTTCTTTTTACGAAGCTGAGTTGCAAAAAGTAAAAGAGAGTGAGAACAAGCTCTATCACGTGGAGGAAATTTTAAAACGACGGACGGTTGGTGGAAAAAAACAAGTTCTAGTGCGCTGGAAAAACTGGCCCGAAAAATTCAACAGTTGGGTGGACGACGACCTCCTTACAAATGTATAAAACAATCTAATGCAGCGACGAGCCTCCCAGTCTCGAGGACAAAAGATCAACGAACATTATGGATCATTCCTACGAGGGTTTTTACCTTACCCTACCCTCCAACGCCAGCCTCAACGTGTTTAAAAAAAACATAAGTTCCCATTACCAGATAGATTTGACTCAACATATAGATTTAGCAGGCTCATGGGAGGTGGCCTTAACAGAGATTTCATACCCTCGCTCGTGGTATAATGTTTGTAACGGAGTATTTTATGAATGGAAAAAGAACCCCCAGCCTGCGGTGAACTCGCAAGTTTTTCATTCTTTTACCTTATACACGGAAACGGATAAGGATTCTAACAAGGGTCCTGTAAGCAATCCCCAAGAGGAGAAAGCTTATTCCCTTTGGGAACGCGGGAACGCTGAAACCTATCTCACCTTCAAACGGCCGGAAGGCGGGGTACACCCTGGACAAGTTGACGAAGGGGATAAGCTTTCTCCCCCTCGGGAACGCGGGAACGCTGGAACCTATCTCACCTTCAAACGGCCGGAAGGTGGGGTACACCCTGGACAAGTTGACGCCTCATCACAGGACAACTCGCAAGTTTTTCATTCTTCTACCTTAAACACGGAAGCGGATGAGGGTTCTAACAAGGGTCCTGTAAGCAACCCTCAAGAGGGGATAGTTTTCCGTCAAGAAATGAGAGGAGGATGTTATGAGAATGTTACACGATTCATAAATGAGCTGAATGATTCATTACAAAAAATTGACCCTGGGGTGAGGATAGCCTTTGATGACGTTCAAAAGCGAATCTCCTATCTATCAGGGGGTCAAACTCATTTTCGTTTTCCTCCTCCCCTGGCTTACATCATGGGAGTGCGACCTGGAAAGTGGATCAAGTTTGACCATGGATGGGCCCCCTATCCATTGGATATAAATGCCGGTTTCTACCACCTTTACTGTTACAGTGACGTGGTGCGTCCTCAGATAGTAGGCGACGCTTATGCACCTCTCTTGAGAATCGTGAGTGTACAAGGAGCTTACGGGGACATTGTCACCAAGTATTTTAACCCTGCCTACTATTTACCCGTCTCCAAAAATCACATTGAAAACATCAGGGTGGAGATTAAATCCGATCAAAACAAATACGTCGACTTCACCTTTGGCAAGACTATCGTGAAGCTCCACTTTAGACCCGTCAGAAAGTAAAAAACCACCAACATCGAGAATGAGTCAACCCCTGCACAACCCTCTACGTTTAGTGGGATATTATGAAAGCCAAGTGGGGGGTTCCCTCCCCGGTTTCGCAGGTTCACCTGTGATGTACGGGCGTGGTATAGGCTCCGTATTTTCGAGGCTGTTTCGTTTTGTATCCCCTCTTGTGAAAAGAGGTTTTGCCCTGGCCAAACCTCATCTTAAAACAGCGGCGAAAAATATCGCTTCCGACGTGTTCAGCCATACCGTTGAAAAAATGGGTCGAGGAGTACAAGACGGATCAGGAGGAATAACGGTCCTGGCTAGACAACCCAGAAAGAGACCGCCGGGGCGACGTGTCTCCAGGATTGATAAAAAACGCAGACGCCTAGGGGAAAAAAAATCAGTCGGCAAAAGGTTTACAAAGAGAAGAACCAACGACGTCTCGAGCTATATATTTAAAAAAAAGATGGCTCTTTTACATCAAAATTCGTCCGAATGCACGATGGCCGAGCTGGATTTATTTTCAGCTCCTATGACTCAAATGTCCATCGACGATAAAACCTACACAGAAGTCCTGCCTCTGTCCGCCATCACCGACGGGGGCCCTATTGAATTTTTCATCCCGGGAGACGGTGAAAAGTACTTGGATCTGAACAACACATTACTTTACCTACGGGTTAAAATCACCCGCGCCGATGGAACAAATATCCCCCTCGATGCAAACGTGGGTCTCTTTGGACCGGTAAAGGCAAATTCTTGAATGCTGTCGCCCCCCAACTCATCCGTCAAATCCCCTAGATAGGAGCCCGTCTCCAGAGAAGCTTCCCCCTCGTTTACCGTGTAGATTAAACTATCGGTGTCTGGTAAAGAACTCTCTCTTGCAGCTTCTCTAGGTAACCATACATTTTCAAGCGTGCGTAAGCGGTGGTAAAAGCGGCGATAAATACATTATTTGTGTTACCGGGAAGCACCACGCTGTTTTTGCCGTATCTCCACTGTACCATAGCAATCATATCGCTGAGAAAGGAGAAATATTCAACCGTATATTTTCCTGAAAATACAAAGTTGTAAAATTCTTCACTTTTTTTCACCAAAGTGGTCTGAGTTCTATTGTGCCTCTCCGCAAACTTTCCCCAAAGACTGTTTAAAAAGAGTTTTGACATTTGTCTCTTGGCGGGGTTGACCTCGATTTTTGCAGCATCCAACAGTATTCCCTGATTTTCACGATATTCGCGAATGTACTTTTCCCTGCTTTCTGCATCGACGGCTTCTTTAGGATACCCCGAAGCTTCTTGCTTCCCCTTTAGAAAAGTTTGAACGTAACCCGTAAAGACGCTACTGCTCTGCTTTTCAAAGTGCCATACCTCCGTAATCTTATCGACTCTGTACCCCAACTGCAGAGCTTTGTTGAATTCAACCGTGACCCAGACTCCCGTCAGCGCCCTACCTTCCTCATCATGCTCACAAGGTCCCTGTTGGTTATTGTTTTCGGCGCATGTGCGACAAAGTGTAAACACTATTTTGCCTTTGGCCGTTCTGTAGGGTAGCACTGGAAAATAGAGACCTCGAGGAGGGTGAACGATAGCTCTGACCAGACCAAAATAGTTTTGAACGTCCTCAAAATCCGTGTGGATGATGACGGGATGACCCAATGGGTAAGGAAATGCACTGTTGACGTATGGGTAGAGAGAGGTGACATCCTCATACAATACACGCTGCTTCTCACCTGCCGTGTGCCTCAAGCTGAAGGCACTCGTCCTACCCCCAAAAAGAGCATCTCGTGGGATGAGAGGTTCGGGGAAATTGTGAGTTTTGAGAAAGTTTATCACCCTGGGTTGTGATTTTTTCATCTCATTCCACTCGTGCTCTCTGATGATAATGATGTTGGCCTTGTGGTCGCGCTTTAACGCCTCCATTTTTTCCTCGGCAACCCTGTGCAACTCTTCAAAACGAGTGTTTGTCAAAGGACATACGGCACTGGGTTCAAAAGACGTCGGGCATCCGTGATAAAAACATCCCTGAAATTCCCAGACAAACGGTTTGTCGCCGATTACAGCAAATCCGTCTACAAAGTATGACCCCATCTGTTTTTCTCCTTTGTTTAAAGCATGCTGTATAAAAATTCCACGACGATGCGCCTCCCATTCTAACCATTGGATGCTGGCGTGCGAGTATTTTTTACACGTCCCTTGGTAGTTATCCGGGGAAGGTATGGCTAGAGAGTCTGGTTCGAGGAAATTAGTCACAAACACCTTCATGCAGGCTGACGCTATGGTGATACGGCTAAAAGGATCAACATGCGTCTCATGCATAAACTCAGCTCTAAATTTGAGACATCCTGCATGAAGAACGTCGACGTCGTTTTTGCAGTAATGTACCGCTTGTTTTCGAAAATCAAAGACCTCTCCGCTCTTTTTACGATACCACGTCTCAAACTTGTCCCGCTCGTCGGCCGTCATGCGTTCTACTCCGTAATTGCTGATTGGGGGGTATTTTCCTACATAGTTTAAATGTTCCTCCGAACTAAATTTGTGAGGAAAATACCCCTTGGACCAGCAATCATTGAGTCCCAACGCTTTAGGCATGGCACTGAGTGGCATGGTAAGAAAGGGAACCGAGTCAATGTATTTTAGCCTAAAATCACGGTCTTCAAAACAGAGAACTTTACTCCCCTGCATAATGATAGAGGGAGCTATGCCCAACTGTACCATACCACTCAGTATCAAGTATCCGTCAAATCCTCTCGAATTGTGGGCGATAAATGTAGATTGACGATAACAAGCTTTCCTAAAATGTGTGAGGAAAACTGTAACGCAGTCCGTACCAAAAGCACACCACTCTTCTCCTTGCAACGTCTTTGTACAGACTAGAAAGGGAATGTGCGTACTGTTGGCACCAACAAACGTCTCAAAATCGTAAAATATGATGTTATCATTGTGCTTTACATTGCTTGGTAGTTTTTGTATATAGCAAAGATGTCCTGTTCCTGCTGCCTCTGTGTCACTGCGGGGTAACTCTACTTTACATATTCGACATTTTGACTTGGGACACTTGTGATTGTCGATACCTGTAGAAACGGGTATTTCGTAATATACCCTGCATTCAAGGCATTTTTTCCGCCGATCGCAAATGCTGAGTAGTTTACCCATTACCGTGTGTTTTTCCCTATGTTTGAGTAGACATGTAGGTGTATGTGCCCACATGTTGCAATCCTGGCAAAAGACTGGTTTTGTCATTATTTTTACACAGTCGGGAATTGTACAGACCACGCAATGACCGTCGCATTTGTGTCTGTTGGCTTTGATGTACCCTCTGTAGCAGTAGTGGCAAACGTGCGGTTTTGACAAAAATCCTTTAATGTTGATGATACCGTTGTAATGATTTTGAGATAAATACAAATACAACGGATTATCTGATTTAGGGGAATCTGTCTCAAACAGCGAGAAGGGGCGTTGATCCTCTTCTCTGTACAGTATGACTATTTTACGTCGCACGACTTTTTCAAACGCATGAATATGACTGAAAGTGACGGGGGTTTGATCGTCTAAGCCCGCTTTTCTCTGTATTTGTTTAGCCTCCAGCACAGCCTGACTATCCGTAAATTCGGGATGAATCAGATGGGCTAGGCTGATGGCAAAACAGAGATGATTATTCGTGTTGTTTGGTTTATACAGATAGCGAGCTTTCTTTTTGTAGAGTTCATGTTCCAAAAGGGTTTCGGCTTTTCTTCTAACACAGCCTCTAGGATTATGTATCACTTGAACTACTACCTGTATTTCGTCGTCGTTCATAATTTCAGCGTTTGATTGTACCAGCAGGTCTAGCACATTTTGAAAAGCATTCATTACTTCCCCGGCATCGTTTTGAAACGTAAATTAAGCGTGTTTTCGCGCCCTGTCACCGATAAACTCTAATTGGACGATGTCGTTGGGTCTAGCCTCCTCAACGACCCTATTTGTCAAGTTTTCAAGGTTCCCCATGACTCGACGGTAAAATGTGGCGTAATCTGTTACACCGCTGTTTTGAGGAAAAGATAAAACACTTTTTAACTCAACATTGTTAAACACTTCGCGTCTCAAGACATTTAAACCATCACCTCTCTGGGTCTCATTTAAATTTGGATGGTCATGAGCTGTCCGATGCTGCTGCACCCCCGCCATGTCACCCTGTGGTTGTACCCCTTCCACCTCCAAATCTCCCTGTTGCTGCGGTTGCGTGTGTGCGTCTGTGTTTGTGTTTAAATTTAAGCCATTATGAGTATCTTGCAAAGACGGGTTATAGTTTGATTTCCAGTTTGAATGATAAATTGCTGTGTGTGAAGAATGAAAAAAGTTCGAATCACATTCTGCTTGGTTATTTGATTCTACATGACGTAGCGCTTGTTGTAAAGGATTGAAAAACTGTGAATCACGTTCTACCCCTTTATTTGATTCTAAATGATGATTAGGAACGTTTTCGTTTTCTATTTCTCCGTCATCCTCCACTAATTCGGGCGAAACTACAATTTTTTCGTCGGCCATTCTATTTCTCTAAAAAAATAAATAAAAAAAATTAAAAATAAATAAATAAATAAATTATAAAGCGGTTATATCAATCAAACATGTATTAAACAATGTCAGACAGCATCTCAAAGGTACGAGCCAGTATCTTGTAGTGTTGTTTGATCCGTTGTCTTTTTTGCTCCAGTCTGCTCGGCTCTCGACTCCTCCTCTTCCGCTTCTTCTTACCGCCTGTAAAAATAAAAAAAATAAAAAACATGATCGACTTTAACCGCATGTGGCGCTGTCGTTTTCGCTCAACACTCTCACAATCGCACCCGGAAACAAACCCCCACCTCCGGAATCAAACCCCGCCTACTTCTCTGAGCGCGAAATTCATTTGTGCAAAAGACGGGTTAGTGTGAGGAGCTCCTCAAAATTCCGGAGCTTTAAGGAAGAACGTACAGAAAGCAGAAAGAACTTACAGCGGGAGCATGTAGGACTTTCGCCGTCTTTTTCGATGATGTTGTCCCTGAGCAAGCCTTCGACGGCGGCCTCCTCTGGACTCTTTACCGGGAGAAAAGCCTTCTCGTCCGCAGCAAGCAAGTCTTCAACGGAGGGACATTCGACGTCTTTTTCGACAATTTTGTCCGGGAACAATTCTTCAACGGCAGGAGTCTTTTGCGGGTTTAAAACTTCCTCCTCCGCCTCCTCCTCCGCAAGCTGGTCTTCAATATAGACTTCTTCGGAACGTTTTGGCGGGAAGTGTGATGCCGTCGAACGTTCAGTTAAGACCAACCATCGTGCCAGAGGCGTAAAAGAAACATCTGTAAGTAAATATATATATATATATATATATTGTATAATGTATGTTTTTTCTTGTAAATTGAAAATCATTTGACTCATCAAACTGTGATTGTGAAAAAGAGATCTCTTTAGAATCTTCCCACATCCCCTCTATAAAACAAAATAATGATTACAAATAATATAAAACAAATCAATAGTTTAAACTCACCGCTAGAGTCGTTTTCCAACTTTGTAAGATCAATCAAACAAAGCTCGTCGTCTCTTACTTATGCGTCGACTAGATCATCGTCTAATAAAATATACCAATAACGTTGTAAAACAGAGGTAATAAAACAATGTAAAAAATAACCAGTACTTACGCAAAATGGATGAAGGTTCCCCTAGAACATCCCTCTGCTGAGCGTGAATTTTGATGCGGTGTTTAACTGCTTTTATTTAGAATAAATACTTGTTATTATATAAACTCTAAACAGATATATTGCAATCAGTAAAAAAAAATAATAATTACCCCTCATTCTCAAAACCCTCTGAAGAGTGTGCTCTACCAGAGTTTTTCCAGCTTTTAAATATGTTTTTCAGCATGTATCTGGTTATTTTCACGCACAAGAGTGTATCAAAGTGAGACTTTGTGTGTGTGCGTATGTGTGTGCGTGCGTGCGTGTGATTTTTGAAAATTTTGAGGACTTTTGACCACTTTTCCAACTTTTCTCCACCACTCCTCCCATGTCTCTGTCGGGGCTCACAAGGCCGGCTGCGGGACTCGTGGGACTCCTCATACCCCCCTCCCTCTGACCTTTCCATAACCCCACCACCTCTTGTAGGGTCATCAATCATTTCTGACACAAGGTGTATCACGGTCATTAATCATTTCTAACACAAGGTGTATCCCCCCTCCTCCCCCTCCCTCTGACCTTTCCATAACCCCACCCCCTTTGACCTTTTGACCCCAAGGTCATTAATCATTTTTGACAGCTAGATCATTAATCATTTTTGACAGCTAGGTCGTAAATCATTTTTGACAGCTAGGTCGTAAATCATTTTTGACAGCTAGGTCGTAAATCATTTTTGTCATAAGGTAGGGACTTAATGTTTTTTAATGTGTTTTCTTTATTTTCATGACTATTTACATTGTAGTTTGTCACTGAAGGCATTAAAACTATGAATGAACACATTTGGAGTTATGTACTTCACAAAAAAAGGTGAAATAACTGAAAACATGTTTTATATTCTAGTTTCTTCAAAATAGCCACACTTGCACTGCTTTGCACACTCTTGGCATTCTCTCGATGAGCTTCAAGAGGTAGTCACCTGAAATGGTTTTTACTTCATCAGGGTTTATTAGTGGAATGTCTTGCTTTATTAACAGGGTTTGGACCATCAGTTGGGTTGTGAGTGAGAAGGTGTGTCCAAACTTTTGACCAGTACTGTATATTTTTTCAAGATAGTTTTTGGCATTAACGTGGACTGCTTTTGATGCTCCATCCAGGGTGTCTGGTGGGGAATTGTTTGACCGCATCATCGAGAAAGGCTTCTACACAGAAAAAGATGCCAGTAAACTCATCCAGCAGATTCTGGATGCTGTCAAATATCTCCATGACATGGGAATCGTCCACCGGGACCTCAAGGTAATCTTTTTTTAATGTCCACTTTCTTTATTCTTTGAGTTGATTGCACTTAAGACAACACCTTCTTGATGAAGTGATGTATCATATTTCCTCCCCTGGGATTGGTAATCAGTGTGCCGTGGAAGGTGTTTTTGTTTTGAGGGGGAAACTGACTGGATCAGGTGTTGTGTGTCGCAGCCAGAGAACCTGCTCTACGACAGCATGGACCAGGACTCCAAAATCATGATCAGCGACTTTGGCCTGTCTAAAATTGAAGGCTCCGGCAGTGTGATGTCCACAGCCTGCGGAACTCCTGGATATGTCGGTAAATAATTCAAAAATAACTCTATGTTTGTGTCTGGCACTTAAACCCTCCTCGTTACACCAAGAGAGCTGCTTCATGACTTCAGCACAATACAGTGGAATCATCTAACCTTTCATTTATTTATCCATTATTCATTCGGGGACCCCTACGTCACATCCTGTTTACATCCTGTACACATCCTGTACACATCGGTACGGCCATTTTAAAGAGATTCAAGGCTAGCGCCACTTCTGATGTGTTTATTTCCACAATTGTCGTACCTCATAAATGCTCTAAATGTGTTCAAACTCTCGCAGTCTTGCTGTATCGCTTCGAGGGTGCTAAACAACCAGGAAGCTAGCATTTTAGCTTTATAGTTAGCCGCCAGCTTGCAGCGCTTTCACTTTGAGGGTTTTAACAGCGAAGGGGGCTTTGTTCCCTTAGCAAGTCTTGAATTGTGATGAGACCGAAAAAGATGCCACAGCGGACCTTTATGACAGGCACTACCGGGACACAAGCCGATGAAAGATCGCCTCACACTGCTAGTTTGTGCTAACGCTAGCGGCGACTACGTGAAGCCACTGCTCGTTTATAACTCGGAAACTCGCAGAGTGTTCAACAATGCCACAAATATTTGCAGACACAAGGGAAAATAATTTTTCTTTTTGTGTTTTTTGGTTTTTGAGCGCACCAACGAGACTAGTGTGTTTGTGTGCTTGCTCAGTGTTGACATTTAAGCTTGCTGTAATGTTGTCTTGATAAAATTTAATAATTAAATTAATTAATTAAAATGTGTTTTGTGGCAATTCCAACTTTGACCAAAGCGTCAGTTGCTATGCAGGGTGGCGCTTTCCTGACCTGACTCTCGCCAGATCCTTGTAGTTTGCTGAGCTCCACACATTGATCTGGGAGTTCTCAATAGGAGATGTACAGTATTTCAGAAAGCGGTGCCTTGTAAACAAATCATTGTATGTGATTGGATAACTTGTCTGTTATCTTGAATGATGTGCTACTTCAACCACTCACATCCAAATCAACCCGTGACGCTGATGAGAGCGACGCTGGGAAATCCAAACCCGGTTGGAAGAAGAGCCAAAACATCCTTGCCACCAATAAATGCCTTTAAAACCGTTCTCTGTTCATCTTTTAAATAATTAATATTCGATAGATTCGACAAAACAGTTGCAATTGCCGAATCAATGTCAGCACACGACGCAGCGAGGGCTGCGTGCCGCCATTGTTGTTTGAACCAAACAGTCGCTTTGGCGTTACAGCACATCTATGAAATCCCGCCCGGCGATCCTGATTAGTTCATTATTTTTTGCTATCTTAAAGGAGTTTGCAATGCCTTTGAGCCCAGACCCTTGTGTGGAGCTCAGCGAACTACAAGGGTTTGGCCAGAGTCAGGTTAGCGCTTTCCATCATTTTCAGCAGATTGCATTGCAAAATGATTAACCCCCCCTCTTCCTCTGACGCGAGATCCACCCAGGAATGGGGCCGTATGAATGTCTTCCCTACTGGAGATCGGGAATCGTTTTTAACCAAGAATCAATTCCGAATCGAATCGTGAAGAATCACAGGCCTAATGAGGACTCACCTCATGATTGGATAACACAATTGCCTATGAATTTGATCAATCAATATATTTTTTTACATACTTTGTAAAAAAAAATTATAACTACTTTCATGTCAGTTAAATTCATACAAATGTAACTGACATGACATTATTAACATAAAAATATTATTGTTACAGATTCATACATAAGTCAAATATGTATTTGAGTATTTATTTGTATTTTAGGAAACATAAATGTAGTGTGTAATATAATATTTGTTACATTATTAGATAATATTGAATAAAAAATAGAGGCAATTACATGCAGTACATGTACTGTATATTTTCTGTCAAAAAGGAAAGAAGGAATACATTTAGTAAGATTAAAAAAAGTACTTTATTGATACATATTATTTCAAGGCTTTTTTTGGGCCACATAAAATGATCTGGCCCCCGGGCCTTGAGTTTGACAGTTTGCTTTGGATGCTCAGCTGCTGTTAACGTTTTAGGTGCAACTTTATATTATAGTTCTTCATAGTTGTATTTAGAAAATAGGGTTTAACTTACGGATATTCCCCTGTAAATGGCACAAATCAAAACAGAAAAAATGATGGAGTTCTTTTCCTTGTCAGCCCCGGAGGTTCTGGCACAGAAACCCTACAGTAAAGCAGTGGACTGCTGGTCAATTGGAGTCATTGCCTACATCCTGTGAGTATTATCACCCTATTTTCCAGACAATAGAGCGCACCGGTATATAAGCCGCACCCACCAAAAATGTTGGAAAAAATTAAATAAAATTCCATATATTAGCCGCGCCGGACTATAAGCCACAGATATATATGTTGTGAAATGAAATATTTACACAGAAAGAGTCTGTAAATGTTTATTTACATACCTTAATTCTTTCCAAACAATGTCTGTAACACGTCAGTAAAACGGCTGGTCAAACAAAACAGAAGTCATCATCATGGACCCACTAGCTGCGGAAGCTAGCTCTCCAATCAGCTAAACAGACTCAATAACTCCACAGTGATGTTTTGGTGAATTTGCTAAGGAGTTTGTGAAACTGAAACAATAGAAAAAGAATGCCATTGTATGTTAATAACACTAACACAGACACTCGTAAAAGTGTTAGCATGTTAACAACGCTAGCTTGATTACATTACAACAGCACGTACAAAATATGCGTGAAAACACTCTTAAAGACATCACACATGGGACACTTTAGTAAGTAAGAAATGTTTTAGTTATATTGTAAAACTTACAAACCTTGCTTGGAGTGATCATTGAAGAATCCATACACGTTGTAACGCTAGGGACGGCTACAAGACGGGAAAGCACTTGTACATCTGGGTAAAAGCACGAAACAGAAGGAAATAATGTAAACCAGGGGTGTCCAAACTATGGTCTGCAGGCCAAGTGTGGTCTGCCAGCCTTTTTAATTTGACCTGCGAGACGTTATGAGTTGAATATGAGTTGGGGTGCTTTCAAATCATTGTTAATTATCTTGGCGATCTCTGAATGCTACATTTTTGCTGCTATTTTATGGACAATGTGAGTAAATCAGATGAACGACCCTTGAAAGTACTTTGAAATAATAGCACAGCATTTACTTATCTGACACAATACAAACAACTTTCCCGAGTCATGGTGCAAAAAAGTTAAAATGCAACTCACATAAAAGTCAACACACACACGGTCACACATAACACAACCTACTCACTGAACTTTGTGGATATTATGAATAACATCTAAACACCATAAACATTTTGGAATTACACCGATGCGTGGTGGGATGTAAAAGACTCTCCACACTTTCCATCCACTGGTGTGCTGTTCGTAAAGAAACATGTTTGCGCCTCTCAGGTTGTGTGGCTACCCTCCGTTTTACGACGAGAACGACGCCAAACTGTTTGAGCAGATCCTGAAGGCAGAATACGAGTTCGATTCTCCTTACTGGGATGACATCTCAGATTCAGGTACGCTAAAAAAACACTTAGATAAATATTCAAACACAGTGTTACTGTTCAAACTGTGTGTAATATTACAGTGGCCAAACATACGGAATATACTTGCCTTGTTTTTAATGAATACTTAGGCCTACTACGCTACTGTATGTTTAATGTTGGTCATTATGTTGATACTTGGAGAGCCAAGTGTTTTCTGAGGTGGTACTTGGTGGAAGTGTTTGAGACCCACGGCAGCGCCACCCCCTGGAACGAGCTGATTGGATGGTGGTCATTACCAAAGTGTTTTGTTTTTTATCACGGCAGCGAAAGACTTCATCGTCCACCTGATGGAGAAAGACCCCGGCGTACGCTACACCTGCGAGCAGGCCCTGCAGCACCCATGGTACCTGACACAACCGTCCCTCCTTCCCAGCATGCATCAGACGTACTGGATTTAACGCTCGCGTGTTTTTCCGACACAGGATTGCCGGGGACACGGCGCTGGACAAGAACATCCACGAGTCCGTCAGCGCGCAGATCAAGAAGAACTTTGCTAAAAGCAAGTGGAAGGTAAGATTTGGATCCCCTGTAGTTAGTATTTGTGGAATGTATTTCGTTCTATTGTACAAAATGTTCAAAAACATTGTATCCAGGGGACACTAGACTTTAAAAAGTAAATAAAAGGGCCATTTTTTTGGACCATAAGGCGCATCGGATTATAAGGCGTATTAAAGGGATCATATTATTATTATTATTATCCTTTTTCAACCTTTATCATCGGATTATAAGGTGCATTAAAGGGGTCATATTATTATGTTCATCCTTTTTTTAAGGATAAAAATAAGATTTAAAAAGTAAATAAAAGGGGAAGTTTTTTGGACAATAAGGCGCATCGGATTATAAATTGCATTAAAGGGGTCATATTGTTATTTTTATCCTTTTTAAAGGATAAAAATAGGATTTAAAAAGTAAATAAAAGGGGCTGTTTTTCGGACAATAAGGCGCATCGGATTATAAGGCGCATTCAAAGGGTCATATTATTATTTTTATCTTATTTTAATTTTAAAAAAGGATTTAAAACAATAAATAAAAGGGGCAGTTTTTGGACCATAAGGCGCATTGGATTATAAGGTGCTTTAAAGGGGTCATATTATTATTTTTAATCCTTTTTCATCCTTTATCATCGGATTGTAAGGCGCATTAAAGAGGTCATATTATTATTTTTAACCTTTTTCGTCCTTTATCATCGGATCATAAGGCGCATTAAGGGGGCCATATTATTACTTTTACCATTTTTCATCCTTTATCATCGGATCATAAGGCGCATTAAAGGGGTGATATTATTATTTGTATCCTTAAAAAATTGTATATAAGGCGCATTTAAGGTGTCATTTTCTTATTACCGTATTATCCTTAAAAAAGGATAAAAAATAATAATATGACCCCATTAATGCGCTTTATAATCCGATGCGCCTTATGGTCTGAAAAACGGCACTTTTTATTTACATTTTGAAGTTGTCTATCCAAAAGAAAAAGAAGATTGTTTTTATTTTTACGCTTAAAACACTTCCTTGTGGTCTACATAACATGTCATGGTGGTTCTTTGGTCCAAATGTTGCATAGATGATGTTTTACAGACCATCTTACGTGTCTCCACTTTGACGTCGCCATCTCTGTTGTACCAGTCGTTTTTAGCGCTTCCACTGACAGATATAAGTTAGAACTGTACGCTACTTTGTATTAGAAATTGCAACAGCGAAGGATGATTGTCCCACAACAAGAGGATAGAGAAACATTTTCGGGAATTATGCAGATCCCAAATATAAGATTGTGTAATGTTCTATGTTCTCAATGAAACATCAAAGTTTTGGCATTGCTGGATTACAGGTACTTGCTAGCGTCATTTATTGAACAGGCGTCAACCTGCAGTCCACAGGTTTCTCTTACGTCTGACTGCCATCTACTGGTCACACTTGTCATTACACCATGTACCACAACCAGAATTAATGCGTACACAAGGCGCAACCGGGTTATAAGGCACATTGTCGATGTTTGAGAACATGAAATGATTTTAAGTGTGCCTTATAGTCCGAAAAACAGGGTACCACTAGGGCTGGGCAATATGGATCAAAACTGATACCACGGTATTTTTAGTCCGAATACTGGTATGCGAGAAGATCAAATAACAAAGGCACATAAAAAAATACCAGTATAGTGGTATTGTCTTAAATATACGCCGCTTTCTAAAATATACCATTACTAACTATAGTCTTAAATATACACCGCTTTCTAAAATATACCATTATTAAATATAGTACCGGTATATCGCCCAGCCCTAGGTACCGCTTATAAAGTGATGCATCTAGGCTGTGTGAAGCCAACTGAGCCATCTTCAGTAATGACACCTATTGCCCTTAGCAAGCATTCAACGCCACCGCAGTGGTCCGCCACATGAGGCGTCTTCAGCTGGGCACCAACCAGGACGGACCCCACCAAGCAAACCTGCCGAGCCCGTGTCGAGATCACCGACTGCCGGGAGAGGACCCTCAACTTGCAGGTAGTCTAATTTTAGCCTTTTCCAGTTGTTTTCAGGGAGGACGCTGCATCAAGGCGCTACTAGGTGGTGCTGCTGTCCACACTATTTTAGATTTAATACAGAGTCATTCAATGTTTTCTTTGTTACACGGTCCCATTTTTTTACGTGTACATGGGATATTTTTTTATTTTTAATACATTTGACAAAATTTAAAATAAAAACTTTTCAAGTTGTCATTATGGGCTATTGTGTGTAGAATTTGTTCCATTTTTGGAATAAGGCTGCGACATAACAAAATGTGGAATAATTGAAGCGTTGTATGATCCAGTCTGGGTTCGAAGAAGTATAAAGACAGGCAAGATTGTTTTATAAAGATCTCCAAGGCTCCTTTTATTTCCATTATAATGATGAAAAAGATAACAATGATAATTTGTATTTCATTATTATTATAATATTTTTTTATTATTATATTATTTATTATTTTATTTATTTATTTTTTGTTTTATTTAATTTTTTGTATTATTATTTGTTCACTTTATATATTAAGTAACTTATAGAATCATTTATTTATTCATATATTAGTGATGTCAAATGCTTACGTTTTTATTCAGATTAATCACATGGCTGCTGTGGAATAGTTTCCATTAATTACGAGTGAATATTTTTCATTTTTAATCTTGAATAATCGTGTTTCATTTAGCATTAGCAAAGAGACCCAAGAAAGACGAGAACAAAAATGCACAAGACATGTTTATACATCACATTTAACATCATAAACCAGGGGTGCCAAACGTAGGGCCCGCGGGCTGGATCAGGGCCGCATACAGGTTTCCAGATGAGTTTGCTTAGTATAAAAATTAGCTGAAACTTTAGAATGGAAGACAGTGCTATTCTAAATGTGTCCACTGGATGTCGCAATAGAGATTCCTTGTATCGCCTGCCTTGAAAGCACTTCAGAGGAGGCGGAGCTATGTGCCGTGTTAAGATAGAGGCAACCCTTCCATGATCAGACAAAGATGTTGTTGGTAATGTAACCTGCGACATCTCTACACAAAAAATGCTTTTGAATATCTGTACATTTCCTGTTGTGCTTGTGACTGGCGACTCATTTTCTGGGCGCACGTAAAAATGCTGAAATAATACATATCCCCTTCTAACTTCATGTGTGACTTATGAAATTAGTCCAAATTGACAAGCTTTGTTTGCTACATATGTACAGAATAAACATCATAATGTTATATGTCATAATGTCAGTTGAGGAAAATTAGTAAATTACATTAATAACATTGTGTCATTTGATTTAGTTATTATTCAATTCATCTTCTGATGGATTAAAAATGAACTCCAATTTTAAAACTCTGCCAGACTCAATTCCACCGTTTGACTGACGAACATTATAGCATAATTTATTCAGAAAGTATAAATAATCACAAATGAAGATAGGATACTATTAACCGCAACATTTAAGTGTAGAAAAAGAAAAAAACATTATGATTTGTACATTTGCTTTATTTTTAAACAAAGAAAACAATCTGAAGTTGTCTTTATATTTAAGTTATCATGCCGTGATTTGACCAGTCCGGCCTACTTGGGAATAGATTTTCCACCTTGTGGCCCCTGAGTTTAAATTAGTTTAACTCCCCTGTCATAAACACTCTGTTCTTATAAGCAAACATTTATTCACATTCCACAAGATTGTGCACTTATTACTCCTTTTGTGTTCTTTATGTGCTATTTTAAGCTAACTAGAAGTGCTTTTAGAACTGCAGCATGTGTATAATCATTTATGTTGGTCAGCATCTTTTTGTTTGTACTCAGAGGGTCAATGTGTATATGGAGCTAAAAAGCTTGGTTCTTGAAAACCTTTATTTTAAGTTAAAGTTAAAGTTAAAGTATCAATGATTGTCACACACACACGAGGTGTGGCAAAATTATTCTCTACATTTGACCCATCACCCTTGATCAACCCCTGGGAGTTGAGGGGAGCAGTGAGCAGCAGCGGTGGCTGCGCCCGGGAATCATTTTTGGTGATTTAACCCCCAATTCTAACCCTTGATGCTGAGTGTCAAGCAGGGAGGTAATGGGTCCCATTTTTATAGTCTTTGGTATGACTCGGCCGAGGTTTGAACTCGCAACCTACCGACCTCAGGGCGGACACTCTAACCACTAGGCCACTGAGTATTGAAACTGAAAAATCTACTTTTGATGTTGAATGTTGAAAAATGCATCAAAATAAAAATGAGTGCATGCCATTTTTTCCCCACGTTGAATAAAATGAAATATTCTTAGAAATATTTTTTATTATTTTTGTATTTTCATTTTCCACTTTTATATATTTTGATATTTTTTCAGATTCAGACTTCAATTGAATTTAAAATGTTTAGGAAGGTCTCTGGGAAAACAGAAGCTCAAACATCAATATCCTAAATAAACATAAAAGTGAAAGATAAAAATACAGTAGGGAAAGGATTCATATTCCTGGGTGGATCTCGCATGAGAGGAAGAGGGGTTGGGTAATAATCAATTTGCAATGCAGTCTGCGGAAAATGAAGGAAAGCGCCACTATACATAGCAACTGAAGTTGGAATTGCCACCAAACACATTTTAAGATATTCAACACTCTACTGCCGTCTGGCGGCTAAAGGGGATAGGACACCCCCTAATTTGTCACGTTTCATGTGTCAGGTAAACCGTGACGAATGGGGCCAAATAAATTAACTGTAAATCATTTGTTGAAAATAATTATCGCAGTGAATCCCCCCCCCAAAAAAATGTGTGCACTTATTTTTATTTTGAACTCACTGAAAATTAACTCGTTACTTAGTTTATTATTTCTTTGGTCAGTGGTTAACAAAATAAACTAAACATTTTTACATCCTCAAATTCATTTACCATGAATTGATTAACGTGACCCCGACTTAAACAAGTTGAAAAACTTATTGGGGTGTTACCATTTAGTGATCAATTGTACGGAATATGTACTGTACTGTGCAATCTACTAATAAAAGCTTCAATCAATCAATCAAAAAATAAATTGACAATTCAACAGACAGAAAGGGTTTAGGCTGAAGTTAAGCACTTTTTTGGCCTAAGCCTTTTAACAAACAAACATCAGGCTCTGATCTTGAGCTTCATCATCATGTGATAGTCATGTACTTTACACAACATAGTACTAATACATCGTGTACACAGCATACAAATATACACAAAGTAAATACATAGACCAACAATGATTTAATGTCCATGTACACTCATACATGTTAGTCAACATTTGTACCATTAATATACTCTTATACTTCTATTTATTTATTTATTTATTTATGTACCACATTTAGTTTTGTTGTTTTTACTAATACAGTAAACAAATATTGCAATAGCAATCTACAACACAGACTATAAACTCTTCTAATACACATCTTTGACATTTTCTTTTACTATTAAAAGAATGACGTTCGAAACCCTGCTGGAAAAGTAAAAATATGTAATCTCCCACAATCATGTTTTGTTATGTTTATATATGATTATTATTGTTTTGATTTGGTATTATTATTATTTCTTTATGTTATCCTTTTTTTTTTTCAAGTTTAGGTACATTTATATTTTTTTCCATCAAGTCAATGTATATGTGTTCCTTATAAAAATAAATCCAATAAATGTAAAAAAAAAAAAAACTACTGGAATATATTGAAAACAGGAAGTGAAGTGAACATATTAGTAATTGCTGTGATTTCGAAAAGGTTTTAAAAGGTGCGGTTCTACTGCACTCTATTTTGAAATTTTTGAAAATCGTTCATAATCATTGAGAGACAATAAGACAAAATTTATTTTTTTTGCATTCTAACATGTAAAAATCGGCTCGTTCTTGGTGGCCAGCAATGCAGCTACCTCTAAATCACTTCAAAAATGCATTCAAAAAGCATCAACAATACTTCATTTATGTTCTGTAGCCTGTATAATAACCAAACTGTAGCAGCATTGTTATTGTAAGAGTGAACCCTGAGAAATTATTTTTCTAGTGTAGTAACACATCGGCATGCTACCGTATTAGCCGTAAAAGCTAACTACGGCAAGAGATAAGCTAGCTTCTATGTCAACACGAAACGTGTTTGAGTTTGTAATGCACAACACAATGGGATAGGACACCAATCTGTACTGAGTGAAAAACATGAACAATCATATTACAGTATACCGGACGATAATTCCACATTTTGCAGCTTCAAGTCACTTTCACCTCAGTCTCTTGGCTTCGGTCTGCTCCAACGTCACACTCTTTCTTCGTGCTCGCTTCTATGAACAGCAGTTCATCCTCAGTATATTCAGCTTCAAAAAAATGAGGTTGTGAATCCTCAATTGTCCAAAAATAGTTGTCTTTGTTGTCTGTTACAAAGTCTTCCATGATTAGAACACACACAAGCATTTGTTTTTGGAAGTAGGAACACACATTTGTTGCCAGAAGTTGGAAGTGCGTTGCTATGGAAACAGAAATAAATGCGCTCAAGAAATCAATGATTAAAATGACCAAAATAAGGTAAATATTGTACATATTACATATTGTTATGAAGGTGTCTGTTACTACATTATATATATACTTGCAGTGTGTATATTGTACATATTACATATTGTTATGAAGGTGTCTGTTACTACATTATATATATACTTGCAGTGTGTATATTGTACATATTACATATTGTTATGAAGGTGTCTGTTACTACATTATATATACTGTATACTTGCAGTGTGTATATTGTACACACTTCCTTGTTATGAAAGTGTCTGTTACTACATTATATATATACTTGCAGTGTGTATATTGTACATATTACATATTGTTATGAAGGTGTCTGTACTACATTATATATGTACTTGCAGTGTGTATATAAAACGTTAATGAAATGTTGTTTTAGAGGCTTTGAAGGCTACGACGGTGACTCCATTAGCCACATCTTCCAAGAATTTTTTATCATCTTTAAAATATTTAAAAAAAGTAAAATGTCTTCTTCTCTCTCATAATGATTGTGAACGATTGGCAACATTCCAAAAAAAGTGCAGTTCCCCTTTAAATTTGTTGCCGTCCTTACCGTAGGTGTGACTTTTTATTGTCTTCCAGAGTCTTGCTGCGAGGCGGGCTGCTCCCAGGCCGTGGACGGGGACGGCGTGGACCCTCTGTCCAACTGCAGCTACCGCTGCCACCCGACTAGTCGGGTGTGATCCCTGCGCCGCCTAACTGCCTCATTGACCCCAGTGATTTTTTTCCATTTTTTAACCCCCTCGGTGGAACCGGAGGTAGCTACTCCCCCGTCTCCCCGTCACGTCCTGGTTGGGAGTACGCCGTGGTTCCAACCTGTCGCCTGCAGGGGGAGCGAGTCTGTCCAGCCTGGGAAGGGAGGCAGGAATGGGAAGATGGTGACGGCTATGACGACTCGTCGTGTGGCCGGGCTGGGAGTTTGTGCAAAAGCAAGGCGGGGAAGATTGTTTATTTCTGAAGCGGGACAGAGCTGAGACTATTTTAATGCGGCCTGCGCTATTGTGGCTATTTGTTTCGTGCATGATCAGGAGAGGAAGTCCCCGAGCATGTTTTCTTATCTTCTCAAATATGCCCTGCTTTTTCGTCTTGGATGGAAGCCTTTGAATGTACCACACCCTACGTAAGGACCGCAAAGTGAGCACAGATCTGTCCGAGAAGACGATCGGTGACCTTTATGCAAACTCCATCATTAGCATGTAGCCTTTTATGAAATGGTGTTTCCGTGCAGCTGTGGAAAAGGCTTCCCCCTTCCTCTTTCTCTCGACCTCTTTAACCGCGCCAGCGCAGGGATCTCATCTTCGTCTACGGTGCCTTTAGTGTGCGAAGGGTTTATCGTCACGTGGGTTGTCTTTCTGCACAATCCTCCGTATGTTTTGTAATAATCACGTTTGTAACTTTGCCCGCCAGAGGCTAGTTTTACCTTTGTTTTTAAATATAGGCTGATTTTTTATGTTTCAAGCCTAAAGATAAATAATGTGTGGATGCAAAAAAAAAGACATATATATGCATCTGTCGCTGTGTACTGTAACTATCCTGCCATCTTTTCCTCTTACGTTCTTTGCTCTTTTTGAAATATGCATTTATTTTTATGTGGAAAATAATCTTGCAGTGTAAATTGTTTAGTACCGTATTTTCCGGACTATAGAGCGCACCGGGGTATAAGCCGCACCCACCAAATTTTAGAAGAAGTACATATTTTTAAATATATTAGCCGCACCTGACTATAAGCCGAACATATACACTGGTAGGAGTTGTCCTGTAAATGTTTATTTGCATACCTTTATTGTTTGCAAACAGAGTCTGTAACAGGGCAGTAAAACAGCTGATCAAACAAAACAGAAGTCATCGTCAAAGCTAGCTTTCCAATCGGCTAAACAGACTCAATAACTCCACGGTGATGTTTTGGTGAATTTACTAAGGAATTTGTGAAACTGAAACAATACAAAAAGAATGCCATTGTAAAGTTAATATTACTAACACAGACATTTGTAAAAGTGTTCGCATGTTAACAACGTTAGCTTGATTACATTACAATAGCATGTACAAATATGCATGAAAACACTCCTACAGACATCACACATGGGACGCCTTAGTAAGCAAGAAATGTGTTAGTTATATTGTAAAACTTACAAACCTTGCTTGGAGTGATCAATGAGGAATCCATACGCGTTGTAATGCTATGAACTCCACGGTGACATTTTGGTGAATTTACAAAACTGAAAGGATACACAAGAACGCCGTTATAAGTTAATAATACTAGCACATACACTCGTGAATGTGTTAGCATATTAGCTAATGCTAACGATGCTCACTTGATTACATTATGATAGCTTGTGCAAACATGCATAAAAACACTCCTACAGACATCACACATGGGATGGTTTAGTAAGGAAGAATTGTTTTAGTTATATTGTAAAACTTACAAACGTTTGGAGTGATGAATAAAGAATGCATTTGAGTAGGAATGCTATGGATGATTTAACTTCCGGCTAAGGCATGAAACAGGAAGTACATTTTTAACCCGCAGCAACCTGCAGTGAGCGACCTCGTCCAAAAGATGGTGCCGTAGCACAAACAATAACACACCTTTTCAGTGTCTCTGTTGGTGTAATATGAAAACTATTTGGTAAAAACAAAACTTAGAAAAACGAAGAAAACCCCATAAATTAGCCGCGCCGTTTTATAAGCCGCAGGGTTCAAAGTTTAGGGGAAAAGTAGCGGCTTATCGTCCGGAAAATACAGTAAGTTATTAAGGTCTTGTGTTGAGAGCAGAGAGGAGCTTTAATGCACGTATATCTGTCTTGTAATACTTTAAAATGGTACGAATGCTCTAGATCAGTGGTTCTCAAACATTTTTCACCAAGTACCACCTCAGAAAACACGTGGCTCTCCAAGTACCACCATAATGACCAACATTAAAATACAGTAGCGTAGTAGGCCTAAGTATTGATTAAAAACGAGACAAAGGTTGTATTTAACAAGTAAATATAATATGTTTGGTCACTGTAACATCACACACAGTTTGAACAGTGACACTGTGTTTGGATATGTAATTAAATTATTTTGTCGTAGCACTGGTGGTACACGCACCACAGTTTGAGAATCACTGAATCACAGTAAACACCTGTGGTACTCATGTGGCAGTGTGCAAATGAATTGTGATCCATAAGGATCGGAGAACTACCATGGAACCTCTCAAGTCGGACACCCTCAAAAGTGGTACAAGTCCAAGTTCAAACAAAAAAAAAAGAAAAAAGAAAACCCTCAAAGCTAACTCAGAGTTCAATTCATAATTATTGGTGACATCTGCAAAGCACATTAGACTTCAAATATTACAGAGTTTCTATAGTTACCTGCACAAGCAATACCTATAAAACACCACCAGGTGACAGTATTGCTCTCCAAACACCTTACTGTTTGAAACAAGTCTAACTTCAAGGGGTGTTTTGTTAGTAGGGCTGGGCATCTTTGGGCACCACACGATTCGATTCTTCGGGCTAACAATTAATTGATTTGGTTTCATCGTTTAAGAATCGTGATTCATTCGGAAAAAAAAAAATGTTGCTATGTTGTGTAGAGGTTAGCGCCCGAGCAGCAAAGGCTGCAGAGCTCTATTGCCTTTCGGGTTTTTGAGGCCTTCAGCATGAACAATAACTCATTTATTTTTGCAAGCGCGTTTAGTCTGGCAATATTTTTTTTAAGAGTACCAAAAAACTAAATTTTTAAATTTACTCTCTGGTGCCCCCTTAATATTATTATTATAATTTTTTTCTTAAACATTAGCCCCTGCCACCAGATTCACGTTTCGTCACGAAAATTCCTGGAGACGTCCATCGTGACAGAACGCACGTAAAAGTCCCAAAAGCCCATATTTGGAAACAATCTGGAAGTTGGCCATCTTGGCTACCGTCGACTATTTCTAGGCCAAAAACAGGGGTCGTACTTCAACAAACTCCTTCTTAAGGACTTTGAACAAACAAACAAACAAACAAAAATCCTCAAACATAACTTGGAGTTCACGTCATAATCATTGGTGACATCTGCATATCACATTAGACTTCAAATATTACAGAGTTTCTATAGTTACCTGCACAAGCAATACCTATACAACACCACAGGGTGACAGTTTTGCTCTCCAAACGCTTTCCTGTTTGAAACATGTCACTCTTCAAAGGGTTTGTCGTTAGTAGGGCTGGGAATTTTTGGGCACCACACGATTGAATTCTTAGGGGTAACAATTCATCGATTTTTGATTGTTTTAATCGTTTAAGAATCGTGATTCATTCGGAAAAAAACAATCAAACAAGGCAATACCTATAAAACACCACCAGGTGACAGTATTGCTCTCCAAATGCCTTCCTGTTTGAAACATGTTTCCCTTCAAAGAGTGTGTCGTTAGTAGGGCTGGGAATCTTTGGGCACGACACGATTCGATTTTTAGGGGTAACAATTAATCGATTTGGTTTAATCGTTTAAGAATCATTCATCATCAAGTAGATTCATTCGTAAAAAAAAATTGTTGATACCCCTAGAAGTTAGGAGCTGGGGAGCCCTATTGCGTTTCGGGTTTTTGAGGCCCTCAACATGAACAAAAACTCATTAATTTTTGCAAGCGCTTTTAGCCTGGCAATATTTTTGGAGTATCTAAAAACAACATTTCAAAATTGGCGCCCCCTTAATAATTATTATAATTTTTTTAATATTAGCCCCTGCCGCTAGATTCACGTGTCGTCACAAAAATTCCTGGAGAAGTCCATCATGACAGGACGCACGTAAAAGTCTCACAAACCCATATTTGAAAACAATTTTTCGGCTAAAAACTGGGGTTTTACTTCAACAAACTCCTCCTCTGGACTTTGACCAAATGAGCCGCAATTGGAATGACGGACACTAGACAGATGGGCGATGATAAATTGCGAGGGAGTTCCGCCGACGCTATAGAATGTGGGTGTGGCATGGCACCAAAATTAGATCTGATGGTTCGCCTGTCTATCTGTGTTGGCCTTGTGACGAGGTGGCGACTTGTCCAGGGTGTACCCCGTCTTCCGCCCGAATGCAGCTGAGATAGGCTCCAGCACCCCCCGCAACCCTGAACGGGAAAAGCGGTAGAAAATAGATGGCTGGATGGGTTTGCCACAAAACTTTCAACATTTATTACTCAGCTCCACAAATTCAGATCTTGATTGGAATTGGTACACATGCGACACCCCAAAGTGCCATACGGGACTCGGTACCTAGTCATATCCATCGGTAGTGGGCGGAGCCTGGCGGGAAAAACTTCTCCACAACCATCAAACTGTCTTTACCCACTTAAGATAATCAGAACTACCAATATCGCCCCCTTGTGGTGGAAAATGTTAATGTCATAACTTCCCTTCACATGTTTCGATCTTCCTGAGATTTTGGATGGTGGGTCTGAGCACTGGGAAGGACTTGACTGCATTCTACTTGACTTAGTTGCAAAATATTCAGTGGGTTACTACGAATGTATATATTTTCTTGTGTATGTTGTTTTTAAAAAATCGAGTCTTAACACAAGAAATGTGAACAACTTGGAATATTACAGAACGGCTTGTGTATGACTTTGGAGGTTCCACTGTAAGTTGTCGCACTCATGAAAAAGTCTTAACTTAATGGCACCGCTTTAAGATATATAGATATATACATTTTTCATGGTATATGTTTAAGCTTTATTCGGCATTTCTGTAGGATAACTGGTTGTGTAGTCGGACTGCAACTGTGAAGTTGTTCAACTGTAACTTTTCAGGGTTTCCCAGTGATTCAGTCAATATGGTGTTTGAAAATACTCAACTGGCGACATTTCCTTGATGGATCACGTGGATTTTTAACACCTCGGGATGGGAATAGCTAAGAGTTTTCCAGTTCCAGTTCCACTTTTAGTTCTGCTTAAAGAGTCGGTTCCTTAACGGTTCTCTTATCGAGTTTTATTAGGAAAAAAAAGGGTGGAAAGTGGTGGATTAGCCTCAGTTAGGTCGGGTTTAAAGGTAACATGACCTTACAGAGCCTACAGTGAGGTCACATACGTAGCTTAGAAGAAAACATTGTAACTTTCCTCTGACTACATTGAGCGTTCACCTACCGGAAATCAGGAGCACTGTGGCAAAATTGTGCAAGCTTTGGACCACAACCCAAAATATTGAAAGAGCCATATTGGACCAAAATTACAAAAACTAATCTGTCTGGAGCCGCAAAAACTTAAAAGCCTCATATAAATGTTATAATGAAGGCAACACATGATGTAAGTGTCTATATTAGCTGTATTAGCCTCCTATCAAAATGGCTGACACATATATTATTTATTCTACACATGTTTACAACATTGGAAAACATTAGTAGAACAGAGGCTTCTCAGAGGGTGAGATAACTCCTGGAAATGACTGTCTTAGAGAGGCCGAAGGTATATATGTGTGTGTCCAAGTTAAAAGGAATGTCAGGCTGTCTTCTTCTGGTGGATTTAATACACTCTTTGCAAGCTTTTCAATCATTGCTGTGGTCTGGAACAACATGGCACACAAACAACTATCAGAAATACTGCCAATCTTACATACAGATAATGTGTCATGAGACATGCAAATATAAATTAAATACACAGAGGACATAAGTAAAGGAAATTAAATGAGCTCAAATATACCTACATACGAGGCATAACGATGTAATATGTACATACAGCTAGCCTAAATGGCATGTTAGCATAGATTACGTTGCATCAACATCAAAAAAAGTTCACCTTTGTGCATTCACGCACAGCATAAAAGGTTTGGTGGACAAAATGAGACAAAGACGGAGTGGCATAGAACACGTCTTTCTGTGGCAGCGTCGGAGAAAGTTGTACATGTAAACAAATTATGGTGAGTTTAATGACCGCTGAAATTAGTAGGACAAAACGCGGCTCGCCAAACACTCTCATCAGTGAAGCATGTTTAATATAAACAGTGGGATTTCTAGCAATTAGGGAGGTTTGTGTCATGTTTGTCCTTCTAGAGAAACAATATTAAAACAAAAAAAAATTTTTTTCCCTCATCTTTTTCCATTTCCACACATTTTTGAAAAAGCTTCAGGGAGCCACTAGGGTGACGCCGCCAATTGTAATCAGAACCGTTAAGAGAACCGCTTGACAAAAAAGGCGAGCCATTTTGAGGATTTGATACACGTTCAATTCCCATCCCTATTAACAACGAAAGACTCTCTCCGACTGTTCTGAACTTCTGTTTCCGTGCACGTTGAGCAGGATAATCCGATGCAGTCGCCAACGTGCTTGAAGACGCCAAATCGACCCGATTTTGATTGATAAATGGAATGACTATCTAAAAATGAGAGGTCATCTGAAAGGGAAACTGTAATAAATGTTCTGACTGTACTTGTTGGAAAGTCGTCCAAACTGCCCTGAGAACATTCCTGGTCATGAAACAATCAATAACCACGTAGCCATGACCTCACCGCTCGAGTCTGCGGTAGGAAAGTAGACGGACAGGAAGACGTTTTTACAAATATTTCTGCTTTCAATTACAAATGCTATGATTTGTATTCTTTCGGGGCGGAAAAGAGGTAAACAGCGTCCTCTTACTTCGGGTTTACGTTTCAAGGATTTGTCGTGCAAACGAGTGAGTCATGAAATATGTCGCCTTTTTCTTTCAACGGTGTTTTGAGCTGTACACAGAGAAGCAATGCATCGTGGGCTGTGGGAAAAGTGGCTGTACGTGAAACACATTAAACTGGTCTATGCAGTATACATTTGGGTTTTTGTCAAGTTTGAAGATTTGTTTTATGTCATTTAAATATGGATGACGCCGCAGAGTGCTACTAAATTAATCCTAAAAGCTACATATTTGCTGCCATCTTGCGGACAATGTGAGTAAATCAGATCAATGACCCTTGAAAGTATTCTAGGCAGAATTGCACAGCATTTACTTGAATGACACAATCCAAACAACCTTCCCTAGTCATGGTCCGAACAAAAAAAACTAAACTACCGTAAAAATTAACACACATGGTCACTGAACTTTGCAGGACGTTATGAAAATCGTCCAGACACCATAACACATTTCGGAATTACACCCGTCTAAATCCGTTATAGTTCATGATGGGAAACATGTAAAACGCTCTCTCCACACTTATCCATGTTTGCCGCATTTTAGCTGATTGACATTTTTTATTCATTATAAAACTTTAAAAAGGTCGTCAAGGTAGGAATCGAACTTTCACCTACTATTAATTTCCAATTATATTAATTATATATCCATTATATTAAGATAATATGTACACACTCACAGTAAATGGATTATACTTGTATAGCGCTTTTCTACCTTCAAGGTACTCAAAGCGCTTTGACATTATTTCTACATTCACCCATTCACACACACATTCACACACTGATGGCGGGAGCTCGCTTGCAAGGAGCAAGGGTGAAGTGTCTTGCCCAAGGACACAATGGACGTAACTAGGATGGCGGGAGCTGGGATCGAACCTGGAACTCGAAAGTTGCTGGCATGGCCGCTCTACCACCCGAGCCTCAACATATGTGTGTGTATGTGTATATAAGCGTGTGTGTGTACGGTATATATATATATGTAGAAAATGGATGGATGGATGGATATATATTTATATATATTAGATACGTGTGTGTGTGTATATGTGTGTATGTGTATATATATATATATATATATATATATATATATATATATATGTATATATATATGTATATATATATATATATATATATATATGTATATATATGTATATATGTATATATGTGTATATATGTATATATATATACAGTGTGTGTGTGTGTATATATATATATATATATTTATATATTAGATATCTGTGTGTGTATATGTATATGTATATATATATATATATATATATATGTATATATATATGTGTATATATGTGTGCATATGTACATGTATATGTGTATATATGTGTATATGTACATGTATATATATATATGCATATATATATGTATATATTTATGTATATATATATATATATGTGTATATATGTACATGTATATATATATATATATATATATGTGTGGATATATATGTATATGTGTATATATATCCATCCATCCATCCATTTCCTACCGCTTATTCCCTTTGGGGTAGCGGGGGGCGCTGGAGCCTATGTCAGCTACAATCGGGCGGAAGGCGGGTACACCCTGGACAAGTCGCCACCTCATCGCAGGGCCAACACAGATAGAGAGACAACATTCACACTCACATTCACACACTAGGGCCAATTTAGTGTTGCCAATCAACCTATCCCCAGGTGCATGTCTTTGGAGGTGGGAGGAAGCCGGAGTACCCGGAGGGAACCCACGCAGTCACGGGGAGAACATGCAAACTCCACACAGAAAGATCCCGAGCCCGGGATTGAACCCAAGACTACTCAGGACCTTCGTATTGTGAGGCAGATGCACTAACCCCTCTGCCACCGTGCTGCCGTGTATATATATATATATATATATATATATATATATATATATATATATATATATATATATATATACATATATATATATACATATACATATATGTATATATATACAATCCCCGTTTCCATATGAGTTGGGAAATTGTGTTAGATGTAAATACAAACGGAATACAATGATTTGCAAATCCTTTTCAACCCATATTCAATTGAATGCACTACAAAGACAAGATATTTGATGTTCAAACTCATAAACTTTATTTTTTTTTTGCAAATAATAATTAACTGGGCATGTTCACCACTGTGTTACATGGCCTTTCCTTTTAACAACACTCAGTTTGGGAACTGAGGAGACACATTTTTTAAGCTTCTCAGGTGGAATTCTTTCTCATTCTTGCTTGATGTACAGCTTAAGTTGTTCAATAGTCCGGGGGTCTCCGTTGTGGTATTTTAGGCTTCATAATGCGCCACACATTTTCAATGGGGGACAGGTCTGGACTACAGGCAGGCCAGTCTAGTACCCGCACTCTTTTACTATGAAGCCACGTTGATGTAACACGTGGCTTGGCATTGTCTTGCTGAAATAAGCAGGGGCGTCCATTGTAACGTTGCTTGGATGGCAACATATGTTGCTCCAAAACCTGTATGTACCTTTCAGCATTAATGGCGCCTTCACAGATGTGTAAGTTACCCATGTCTTGGGCACTAATACACCCCCATACCATCACAGATGCTGGCTTTTCAACTTTGCACCTATAACAATCCGGATGGTTCTTTTCCTCTTTGGTCCGGAGGACACGACGTCCACAGTTTCCAAAAACAATTTGAAATGTGGACTCGTCAGACCACAGAACACTTTTCCACTTTGTATCAGTCCATCTTAAATGAGCTCAGGCCCAGCGAAGCCGACGGCGTTTCTGAATGTTGTTGATAAACGGTTTTCGCCTTGCATAAGAGAGTTTTAACTTGCACTTACAGATGTAGCGACCAACTATAGTTACTGACAGTGGGTTTCTGAAGTGTTCCTGAGCCCATGTGGTGATATCCTTTACACACTGATGTCGCTTGTTGATGCAGTACAGCCTGAGGGATCGAAGGTCACGGGCTTAGCTTCTTACGTGTAGTGATTTCTCCAGATTCTCTGAACCCTTTGATGATATTACAGACCATAGATGGTGAAATCCCTAAATTCCTTGCAATAGCTGGTTGAGAAAGTTTTTTCTTAAACTGTTCAACAATTTGCTCACGCATTTGTTGACAAAGTGGTGACCCTCGCCCCATCCTTGTTTGTGAATGACTGAGCATTTCATGGAATCTACTTTATACCCAATCATGGCACCCAACTGTTTCCAATTTGCCTGTTCACCTGTGGGATGTTCCAAATAAGTGTTTGATGAACATTCCTCAACTTTATCAGTATTTATTGCCACCTTTCCCAACATCTTTGTCACGTGTTGCTGGCATCAAATTCTAAAGTTAATGATTATTTGCATTAAAAAAAATGTTTATCAGTTTGAACATCAAATATGTTGTCTTTGTAGCATATTCAACTGAATATGGGTTGAAAAGGATTTGCAAATCATTGTATTCTGTTTATATTTACATCTAACACAATTTTCCAACTCATATGGAAACGGTTTTTTTTATATACATATATATGTGTATATATATATATATATACACACATATATGTGTGTGTGTGTGTATCCATATATATATATGTGTGTGTGTGTGTGTGTGTGTATATCCATACGTGTATGTATACATCTATGTATAGTTATATACATATGTATACACATATATGTATATACATACATACATGTGTGTATATATCTATATCTATATCTATATATCTATCTATATATATATATATATATATATATATATATATATATATATATATATATATATATATATATATATATATATATATATATATATATAGATGGATAGATATATACATACATATGTATACACATGAATGTATATAATGGTACTTTACATGCAGTCCAATGCAGCCCCCAAGTCTGTATTAAATAGTAATTCCGTTAGTGATTCAATTACTTTTTTTTACTAAAGAAGTAACTATAATTCATTACTTGTTGAAAAGTACTTTTCCGAACACTTGATTGCCACTAATAATTACAGCAATAATAGTAAGATAAAACTTTGTTTTCTGGACTTCAATATTCATCTTTTATTAACGTACACACACACACACACACACACACACACACACACACACACACACACACACACACACACACACACACACACACACACACACACACACACACACACACACACACTTCCTTGATAAGCAAACACAGCACTCCTATTTCCAACATTTATCTGCAGCTCATTTGGGTTTTGGGAAAGCCACAGATTGACTCGCAGCATCAATATTTTGTTTGGGCTGCAGTGATGAAGAGGAGGAAATAAAGACCTAACAGACAAAAGCCATCAAATGGCGTCAGAACTCGCAGTCGAGTGTCCTGTAGCCTCACTGAAACCAGGTTGTTGGAGTGTAAACAAGACCAAGTCCTTGAGGCGCTGCAGCACAGGGGAGGGCGAGAGACCAAACTAAACAGTGAGATCATCTTCCACTTCACGGACATGAGCGACTTGCCGTTTTCGGAATAATTCAGTTGGGGAGATTATTTGAGGACGCCGCACCACCGCAAGTTGCAGGAAGAAAATACTGTACAAACCCCAAAATCAGTGAACTTGGCACATTGTGTAAATCGTAAATAAAAACAAAATACAATGATTTGCAAATCCTTTTCAACCTATATTCAATTGAATAGACTGCAAAGACAAGATATTTAATGTTCGAACTGGAAAACTTTATTTTTTGCAAATATTAGCTCATTTGGAATTTCATGCCTACATGTTTCAAAATAGCTGGCACAAGTGGCAAAAAAGACTGAGAAAGTTGAGGAATGCTCATCAAACACTTATTTGGAACATCCCACAGGTGAACAGGCTAATTGGGAACAGGTGGGTGCCATGATTGGGTATAAAAGCATCTTCCATGAAATGCTCAGTCATTCACAAACAAGGATGGGGCGAGGGTCACCACTTTGTGAACAAATGCGTGAGCAAATTGTCCAACAGTTTAAGAACAACATTTCTCAATGAGCTATTGCAAGGAATTTAGGGATTTCACCATCTACGGTCCGTAATATCATCAAAATGTTCAGAAAATCTGGAGAAATCACTGCAGGTAAGCGATGATATTACGGACCTTCGATCCCTCAGGTAGTACTGCATCAAAAACCGACATCAGTGAGTAAAGGATATCACCACATGGGCTCAGGAACACTTCAGAAAACCCCTGTCAGTAACTACAGTTTGTCGCTACATCTGTAAGTGCAAGTTAAAACTCTACTATGCAAAGCGAAAGCCGTTTATCAACAACACCCAGAAACGCCGTTGGCTTCGCTGGGCCCGAGTTAATCTAAGATGGACTGATGCAAAGTGTAAAAGTGTTCTGTGGTCTGACGAGTCCACATTTCAAATTGTTTTTGGAAACTGTGGACATCGTGTCTATATTCAATTGAATATAAGTTGAAAAGGATTTGCAAATCATTGTATTCTGTTTTTATTTACAATTTACACAACGTACCAACTTCACTGGTTTTGGGTTTTGCATAACCCCGGTAATGAAGGAGTTGGAGAGAAAAGTGAGCAGAGGAACCACATGAGCTTCAATCTAACGTGTTACCAGAAAGCTGACATCCAAAGTACTTGTTGTCCTTTGGTTAGCAGGTCATTTTAAAACATCATCATGTATTCTACAGACGACAAATGTATGCGTTGGTGAAACACATCTTAAGGTGATTATTGCAAATATGTGCATGAGGGGGGTCTGTGTGTGTGTTGAGTTCCCTCTGGGTGCACTGGTTTCCTCCCACAGTCCAAACACATGCAGTTTACATTAACTCCAACTTGCCCCCAAGTGTGGTTCTGGTCTGTCCGCATGGGTTTTAGACTCTGTGGCATGGATGGGTGTAGGTAACAACTTGATCCACCTGGAAATGTTCCTACATCTGCTGTTAATCACAGAAAGAACAACATGATTGGGGGCCTTGTGAGGAAACATGCTCACTATTTCAACCATTGTTATAAATCACGGAAACATTAGTCTGTTGCCGTGGCTAAGTTAACTTAAGTTCGTAGTTTTCGGCTTGATGGTCCTTCAGTTTGTCCTAATGCAGTGGTTTTCAAACATCTTTCACCAAATACCACCCCAAAAAAACCCCTTGGAATTCCAAGTACCACCATGATGACCTAAGTCAGGGGTGTCCAAACTACCACCAGCCTCTTCAATTTGGCCCGCGAGACGTCATGAGTTCAACAAAGCATCGCACCGCGGAGTGCTTTCAAATTAATCTAAAAATAAGGCGGCCTCCGGATGCCTTAATATTTGCTGCCATCTTGTGGACAATGTGACAATGAACGTACTTCGACACAATAGCACAGCTGTTACTTATATGACATAATCCAAACAACCTGCCCTAGTCATGGTGCAAAAAAGAAACGCTAACTAACATAAAGGTTAACACAAATGATCATATAACACAGCCTGCTCACTGAATCTTGTGGATATTGTGAAAAACGTCCAAACAACATAAAAAAATAAATAAATTACACCCATTTAAATCCATTGTAGTGCATAATGGGAAAAATGTAAAACCCTCTCCACACTTATCCATGTTTGGTGCATTTTAGCTGCCTGATATTTCTGATTGATTACAAAACTTTAAGAAGGTCGTCACGGAAGTAAACTAGGTAGAAGTCGAACTTCCACATACTCTTAATATCCAATTATATTACTTATATATCCATCATATTGATATAATATACATATGTATGTATACATATATATATATATATACATATATACAGGTATATATATATACATATATGTATATATGTATATATGTATATATATATATATGCATATATATATATATATATATATATATATATATATATATGTATTGTATATACAGTATATATATATATATATATATATATATATATATATATATATATATATATATATGTGTGTATTGTATTGTATATATATATAAAATATTACATAGTTATAACAATATGCATCAATATGTTTTATATACACACTACAAGCACGCAGACAATATAATCATAATGGGGGACTTTAATATCCATATGAATACCCCATCGGACCCTCAGTGCGTGGCGCTCCAGACTATAATTGATAGCTGTGGTCTTACACAAATAATAAATGAACCTACGCATCGCAACGGCAATACGATAGATCTAGTGCTGGTCAGGGGTGTCACCACCTCCAAAGTTATGGTACTCCCGTATACTAAAGTAATGTCCGATCATTACCTTATAAAATTCGAAGTTCTGACTCATTGTCAACAAACTAATAATAATAATAACTGCTATAGCAGCCGCAACATTAATGCCGCCACAACGATGACTCTTGCTGACCTACTGCCTTCGGTAATGGCACCATTCCCAAATTATGTCGGCTCTATTGATAACCTCACTAACAACTTTGACAATGCCCTGCGCAAAACCATTGATAGTATAGCACCGCTAAAACAAAAAAGGGCCCCTAAAAGGCGCACCCCATGGTTTACAGAGGAAACCAGAGCTCATAAATTATCATGTAGAAAGTTGGAACGCAAATGGCGCGCGACCAAGCTTGAGGTTTTCCATCAAGCATGGAGTGATAGTTTAATATCGTATAAACGCATGCTTACCTTAGCTAAAGCTAAATATTACTCAAATCTCATCCGCCTCAACAAAAACGGCCCTAAATTTTTGTTTAGTACAGTAGCATCGCTAACCCAACAAGGGACTCCTCCCAATAGCTCCACCCACTCGGCAGATGACTTTAGGAATTTCTTTAATAAGAAAATTGAACTCATTAGAAAGGAGATTAAAGACAACGCATCCCAGCTACAACTGGGTTCTATGAACACAGATACAACTGTATCTACGACGGATACTGCAATACAAAATAGTCTCTCTCTTTTTGATGAAATAACATTAGAGGAACTATTACAGCGTGTAAGTGGGATAAAACAAACAACATGTTTACTTGACCCACTTCCTGGGAAACTTATCAAGGAGCTTTTTGTATTATTAGGTCCATCAGTGCTAAATATGATAAACTTATCACTTTCCTCTGGCACTGTTCCCCTAGCATTCAAGAAAGCGGTTATTCATCCTCTGCTCAAAAGACCTAACCTTGATCCTGACCTCATGGTAAACTACCGACCGGTGTCCCACCTTCCCTTTATTTCGAAAATCCTCGAAAAAATTGTCGCACAGCAGCTAAATGAACACTTAGTGTCTAACAATCTCTGTGAACCTTTTCAATCCGGTTTCAGGGCAAATCACTCTACGGAGACAGCCCTCGCAAAAATGACTAATGATCTACTGCTAACGATGGATTCTGATGCGTCATCTATGTTGCTGCTTCTTGATCTTAGCGCTGCTTTCGATACCGTTGATCATAATATTTTATTAGAGCGTATCAAAACACGTATTGGTATGTCAGACTTAGCTTTGTCGTGGTTTAACTCTTATCTTACTGACAGGATGCAATGCGTCTCCCATAATAATGTGACCTCGGACTATGTTAAGGTAACGTGCGGAGTTCCTCAGGGTTCGGTTCTTGGCCCTGCACTCTTTAGTATTTATATGCTGCCGCTAGGCGACATCATACGCAAATACGGTGTTAGCTTTCATTGCTATGCTGATGACACCCAACTCTACATGCCCCTAAAGCTGACCAACACGCCGGATTGTAGTCAGCTGGAGGCGTGTCTTAATGAAATTAAACAATGGATGTCCGCTAACTTCTTGCAACTCAACGCCAAGAAAACGGAAATGCTGATTATCGGTCCTGCTAAACACCGACATTTATTTAATAATACCACCTTACCATTTGACAACCAAACAATTACACAAGGCGAATCAGTAAAGAATCTGGGTATTATCTTCGACCCAACTCTCTCGTTTGAATCACACATTAAGAGTGTTACTAAAACGGCCTTCTTTCATCTCCGTAATATCGCTAAAATTCGTTCTATTTTATCCACTAGCGACGCTGAGATCATTATTCATGCGTTCGTTACGTCTCGTCTCGACTACTGTAACGTATTATTTTCGGGTCTCCCTATGTCTAGCATTAAAAAATTACAGTTGGTACAAAATGCGGCTGCTAGACTTTTGACAAGAACAAGAAAGTTTGATCATATTACGCCTATACTGGCTCACCTGCACTGGCTTCCTGTGCACTTAAGAAGTGACTTTAAGGTTTTACTACTTACGTATAAAATACTACACGGTCTAGCTCCGTCCTATCTTGTCGATTGCATTGTACCATATGTCCCGGCAAGAAATCTGCGTTCAAAGAACTCCGGCTTATTAGTGATTCCCAGAGCCCAAAAAAAGTCTGCGGGCTATAGAGCGTTTTCTATTCGGGCTCCAGTACTATGGAATGCCCTCCCGGTAACAATTAGAGATGCTACCTCAGTAGAAGCATTTAAGTCCCATCTTAAAACTCATTTGTATACTCTAGCCTTTAAATAGCCCCTCTGTTAGACCAGTTGATCTGCCGTTTCTTTTCTTTTCTCCTCTGCTCCCCTTTTCCTTGAGGGGGGGGGGGGGGGGGGGGGGGGGGGCACAGGTCCGGTGGCCATGGATGAAGTGCTGGCTGTCCAGAGTCGGGACCCGGGGTGGACCGCTCGCCTGTGCATCGGCTGGGAACATCTCTACGCTGCTGACCCGTCTCCGCTCGGGATGGTGTCCTGCTGGCCCCACTATGGACTGGACTCTTACTATTATGTTGGATCTACTATGGACTGGACTCTCACAATATTATGTCAGACCCACTCGACATCCATTGCTTTCGGTCTCCCCTAGAGGGGGGGGGGGGTTACCCACATATGCGGTCCTCTCCAAGGTTTCTCATAGTCATTCACATCGACGTCCCACTGGGGTGAGTTTTTCCTTGCCCGTATGTGGGCTTTGTACCGAGGATGTCGTTGTGGCTTGTGCAGCCCTTTGAGACACTTGTGATTTAGGGCTATATAAATAAAGATTGATTGATTGATATATATAATGTAGTCATAGACACCTTCATAACAGTATGTAATATGTTTTATATACACACTGCAAGTATATTTATAATGTATTCACAGACACCTTCATAACAATATGTAAAATGCACAATATTTACCATATTTTGATCATTTTATGCACAGCCTGAACTAATTCTTTGGCGCATTTATTTCCGTTTCCATAGCAGTGCACTTCCGACTTCCTGCAACAAATGTGTTCCTACTCCCGGTATCAAACGCGCGTGTGTTTTCTAATCATGGCAGACTTTATAATAAACAATAAAGACGACTATTTTCGGACAAAATGAAGATTCACAACCTTACACTTTTTGAAGCTGAATATACTGAGAATGAACTACTGCTTCTAGAAGCGAGCACGAAGAAGAGGCTGAAATGTCAAGAGCAGACAGAAGCCGAGAGAGTGCAATATGGTCACGCTGCAAGTACGAAACCTTGAGCCAAATTAATGGAGTGCTTACCTAAATCAACTGAAAACATCCCCAGCCAGCTGAACCAAACGGACAGACAACTGTCAATCGAATGAGTCCCACTCTGATCATGATAACACCTCATGCATGTTATTACAACTACAGTACATACTGGCTAGCTGTGTACAAACAAAACATGAAATAATACCGTAGTAATAATACCGTAATAATGCTAATACCGTAACATGCCGATGTGTTACTACACTAGAAAAATAGTTCCTCAGTGTTCACTCTTACAATAAGAATGTTGCTACAGCTTGGTTATTATACAGGTTACAGAACGTAAACATTTTCTATACCGCTTGTGCTGGTCGCGGTTACGGGTGAGCTGGAGCCTATCCCAGCAGACTTCAAGCGAGGAGAGGAGAACACCATGGACTTCACACATTTGGGGGTGGGGGATGTGGGAGGAAGCCTATGCAAGCACAAAGAAAAACATGGAAACTCCACACAAAGATTGGAACCCGGTTCTCCCGACTGTGTGCAGACACGCAAACCACTGCTCCGCTGCAGTCAGTCAGCAGACAAGAGAAGCCCGAAGGCAAACACGAGTCGGTGGTCTTTGTGGAAGAAAAACCCTCACGTCAACATCCAAGTGTCGCCCGGACGACAGCGGGTCAGATGTAATGAGACGACAAGGGAAAGGTTTCCATGAGGATGGAAGCCATGTTGCCATGACAACCGACAGCTTTACTCAAATGACGACAGAATGCGTGCTGAGGTGCAGACATACTTAACTCCTCACGGCTTTAAACGCAAACATATGGAGCCCTATCTTGTCAGATATATTGTATGAATCATCATTCAAAATTGGTGCCCGTGTCTTTCCATGGCTGTTAGTAACTAGTTACTTAAATAACTTTTTGGGTGACTTATACTTGTTACTTCTATTTGAGTATTTTTGTAAAAAATGGAACCATCACTTAATTAAATGTTCAAACACAGTGTTACTGTTCAAACTGTGTGCAATGTTAGTGGTCAAAAATATTAAATATACGTGTCAGATAAAACCCCTGCCCTGTTTTTAATGAATACTTGGGCCTACTACGCTACTGTGTTTTAATGTTGGTCCTTATGGTGGTACTCGGAGAGCCATGTGATTTCTGAGGTGGTACTTGGTGAAGAAAGTTGGAGAACCACTGATGTAGTGATGTACTTTTGGCCCACTGTCACATGACTCCCTTAGTCTCTCAGTTGTAGTTCTCATTACCAATTTTGGAGGTGTTGAAATCGCCATGTAAAATCGCTGATGCTAATCGGTAGCATGTATATTGCAAATCCAGTGTAAATTAGCATTAGTAATTAGAAAGTGGAGTCTTACTGTACTTTTGAGGGCCTTCTTCTTGCTTTATTGACATGGAACATTACTGAGGGGCAATCCGGCTGAGTCTGCTCTGAGCGCTCCACTGCTTGTTTCCTCGCCCAGTGTTTGAGTCGCAACCGGACGTGACATCAACAACACGGCAAAGGTATTGCAATATGGCAACGTTTGATTTCCCTTGAATCGGTCGGTGCCTGGGAACGTACAGAAGTCGGTATCCGTCCTTACTTCCACCACAAGGTTGGAATTAATAACAATAATATTAATTCTTCAAATTCACTTCACGGGTTACTCAAAAACACTTTTTGAAAAAATAGATGTGGAAAAAAATAGGGGAACTGCACTTTTTTTAAAATGTTTGCCTATGATTAATAATCATTGTGTAAGATAAGAACAACCATTTTTTAAATTTTTTTTATTGCATTCTAATAAATGCAAGCAAAAATCAAATATTGCGCCTATAAAGCCCTCTGAAAAAACATCCTAAAACCGCTAACAATACTCCATTTACATCTCGTGACTTGAATATTAACCAAATATTAGCGATGTTGTTATTATAAGCGCTAACGTTAAGGAACTACTTTTAGTGGCGCCCTGAACACAGAGCGCTACCGAGCTTATGCTGCTATATTGACGTATTGAGCTGCTGCATCGCCTCCGAGTTGGTGAAAGTTACTTCTAGATTATAAATCATGCCTCTCACCTGGATAGTAGAAGGATGTGGACATAAACCGACAAGTTGGTCAACTTTGACATCCAACTTAGACCCGGAGATGGCGAGAAAGACACGAAAAGAGGCTCTTTTGTGGCATTTTTTCTTTGAAACCTGCGTGAGGATTATGATTAATTCTTCATCTAAACTGGAAGATATACGTAAATGGTAAATGGTAAATGGGTTATACTTGTATAGTGCTTTTCTACCTTCAAGGTACTCAAAGCGCTTTGACACTATTTCCACATTCACACACACATTCACACACTAATGGCGGGAGCTTCCATGCAAGGCGCTAACCACGACCCATCAGGAGCAAGGATGAAGTGTCTTGCTCAAGGACACAACGGACGTGACGAGGTTGGTAGAAGCTGGGGATCGAACCAGGAACCCTCAGGTTGCTGGCACGGCCACTCTCCCAAACGGCGCCACGCCGTCCCTAAACGACCCACCAGTGAGAGCAGACATTGTACAGTAAGTGATTGTTTTATTATGTTTTTATATCTTGTTTAACACTTAGCTAAATGATGCTTAGTGTTTCACTGAAACTGCATCTGTTTAGCCCACAGCTTCTAAAACTTGTAGGTCATCCTCCTTTTACTCAGGATCATAAATATAAGTTTCTGGATCATGATTTGTCCCAAAGTAGTCTTTGTTGTCTCTCATGAAATCTGTCATGATTGGTAGTGTTGTTGGAAATAGCAAACGCTGTGATGCGTCTGTGAAATTAATACACCACCGTATGCTTAAAATGAGCAACATATGTACAGGTAAGCAGTGTTGGGACTAACGCGTTACAAAGTAACGCGTTACTGTAACGCCGTTAGTTTCGGCGGTAACTAGTAATCTAACGCGTTATTTTTTTTTATTCAGTAATTTAGTTACCGTTACTACATGATGCGTTACTGCGTTATTTTACGTTACTTTTGATGTAGTATCGGCTAGAAACAGAAGCGCTGCGGTGTCTTTCTTCTGAATCTTCCTTCTGAATCTTCCTCTGTCACAAGCCGGAGAGAAGAAAAGAGGCGCGGTCTATGTGTGTGTGAGGTGGTGGGGGGAGTGGGGGGGGGGGGGGTGCGGGCAGGGGAGGTTTGATCCGCGGTTTGATATATGAAACAAAAAAAAAAAGTTGTTGGCACGTTCAGTCCACACACAGCGTGGTCATGGCGAGCGCAATAACGGAGGAGCTTGAACGCCCAGCGCCATTGAATCGGTGTGTTTATAAGTGCAGATTCGGTTGTGCAAAACGAGGGTTTTAAACACATGCTGAACGTGCTTGAACCACGTTACGACATCCCGTCGCGCACCCACTTCAGCAATAAGATTGTGCCAGATCTTTATGAGCAGGAGAAGAAAAAAGTTGTGGATGAACTATCCCGAGCATCATCTGTTGCGCTCATGACAGACGGGTGGACGTCCAGCGGAACTATAAGCGCTCACTTCATCACAGCAGACTGGGAGATGAGAAGACACGCCCCCTCTACGAGAGTCACCTTGCGCAGGTACTGACACAAGCAGTGGAGGAATGGAAGATAAAGATATCCCAGTCACACGTGAAAATGCCAAAAATCAAATAATTACAGAGAATGAGGCAGGACTGGGACCACAGATAGGTGCTTTGCACATGTAGTGAATTTGGCATCACAGAAGGGAATCTCAGTCAATAGGATGGAGCGCCTCTTTGGGAGGATCAGGAAGGTTTCTTACTTCCACCCAAGCACAACAGCTGCTCATGTGCTTAAGACAAAGCAAGAAATGCTAAAGCTGCCTGCTCATACATGATGTCCCAACGAGGTGGAACTCCACTTATGATATGTTGGAGCAGCAGGCAGCTATATACTCTGCATTGACCCACAACACCCTGAAGACAAATGTCACCCTGTCTGATGATGATGTGAGAGTGGCAGGTGAGGTCCTCTAGGTGCTTAAACCCCTCAAAAGTGTTACATCTCTACTAAGCACTGAAACTTCACCATCTGTGTCAATGATCCTGCCACTGAAAACAAGGATTCTACAATCCATGGCTCCAAGTGTGGAAGACAGCAGCATCACTCCAGATGTCAGGCTTTATTTCACTACCTATGTTTCAAGGAAGATGATGTTTCTTCTTATGTTGCACTTAAACTTGTTTTTTATTAATGGTCATTGGTCCAAGTTTAAAGAAAGGAGGAATGCCTTTTTATGTTGCACTGTTTTTCATTAATTATGTTAAAAGGAAAATAAAAATGCATGTCAAGTTGATCAACAGATTGTATTATTCTCCAGTGCAATAACAGTACTGAAATGAAGGCAAAAAGGGCATTAATGGGAGCTTTAAAAAAAAAAGAAGAAAAAAAGAAGTAACTAAATAGTTACTTTTCACAGTAACGCATTACTTTTTGGTGTAAGTAACTGAGTTAGTAACTGAGTTACTTTTGAAATAAAGTAACTAGTAACTGTAACTAGTTACTGGTTTTCAGTAACTAACCCAACACTGCAGGTAAGTATGACATATTAGTATGAATGGTACTACATTATAGGGTTGTACGGTATACTGGTAGTAAGCAAAATTCATTAGCAATACTAATGAATTAAAAACAGCACTATATTGCCTCTGAAAAATACCGGTACTTTTTTTTTTTGGGCCCCCATCATGACGCGCTGTCGTCACGTCGTGACATTGCTTGTAATACAAGCAGAGGCACGCGTACAGTGTATTTACAAGCAGACACAGTGTGAAGACATAAGAGGGAGAATGGGTACATTTTGGCCTAACAACTAATGCATACTTGCCAACCCTCCCGGATTTTCCGGGAGACTCCCGAAATTCAGCGCCTCTCCCGAAAACCTCCCGGGACAAATTTTCTCCCGAAAAACTCCCGAAATTCAGGCGGACCTGAGTGACGTGTTGACAACACACAACAACAGTGTCTACTGTAAAGCAGTTCGTCTGCCGTAAACAGCAATGTTGTGACACTTTTAAACAGGACAATACTGCCATCTACTGTACATGCATATGTGACCCACCCATAATGTGTCACATTTTTGTGTTGATTTATTTATTTTATTTTGTGGTTTGAATTCGTTTTTGGAGCTGTCATTACACATTTATCAGTATTCACATTGGTCAGTAGGGGGCAGTAGGGCGTTTCTTCCCAATTGAATGCTATCACCTGCAGACCGGAAGTGTCTTGTCATTCTGATGAGCGCTACCAGTCTGTGAACAATTGAAACGTCCTGTGTGCTTTTTCCTCCTGTATAACAGGTTAATTTTGGTGAATCAACCCACTGAATAATATCCATGTGATCTTTATAAGTTTAAGTACACATTCTGATGGTGGAGCCTAACTCTAAAGTGTTTGTGAGTTGTAGTTTGTAAATGAACACTGAAATTCAAGTATTTATTTTATATATATATATATATATATATATATATATATATATATATATATATATATATATATATATATATATATATATATATATATATATATATATATATATGCAGAGAGAGGTCCGAAAGGCTGAGGAGGAAAGCCGGTATGTCAAGGCAGTAGCCATGAAAAAACAAGGCAGCTGGACTAGATGGGAGAGTGTAAAAGACAGATCTCTAACCTGGCAGGACATCTGGAGCATGGAAGGCCACCGGATCAAGTTCCTGCTGTGTTCTACATATGATGTCCTGCCCACCCCATCAAACCTCCATACTTGGGGAATGGTAGAGAGCCCCAGCTGCACACTCTGCGGAAAGATAGCTAACCTGGAGCATGTCCTCTCCTCTTGTCACTCAAGTTTAGCAGATGGCAAGTTCCGGTGGCGTCATGACCAGATCCTTGCTCAGCTGGCAGAGGGTGTTGAGCAGGCCAGGAAGAAGACAAGGCACCTCTCTAATGGGCCTCGCTTCATCCACTTCCTCAGGGCAGGTGAAAGCGCAGCAGCAGGAGGGAGGAACAAAGGAGTCCTGGCCACGGCAAACGACTGGGAGATGCGGGCCGACCTGAAGAAGCAGCTCAAATTCCCAGAGGAGATAGCCCACACTACCCTGAGACCTGATATTGTTCTGTGTGTCTAGAGGAACCAAACAGGTGGTGCTTATCGAGCTGACAGTACCTTGGGAAGAGAGGATGGAGGAGGCGTACGAACGTAAGCTCAGGAAGTACCAAACCCTCATCCTCGAGAGCCAGCAAAATGGATGGAAGGCCTGGAACCTACCGGTGGAGGTCGGCTGTAGAGGTTTTGCGGGGCGGTCGCTCTGGAGAGCCCTCGGACTGCTAGGGATCGAAGGGCTGGCTAGGAAGCGGCTGGTAGCCAACACCACTAAAAGGGCAGAGGAAGCATCACGCTGGATTTGGATACAAAGAAAGGTGCGGTGGCAGAGCCGACCTACTGAAGGACTAGGGACATAGAGTTGGGTGGCATTCGGCAGGGGTAGATCCAGGACGCTGGATCTGCCGTCGAGCCCCTCCGAAGCGTCATGGGCTTAATTCGACGAAACGTTGATGACGGGGGGTGCCCATTTGAGAACCTGCTGATGCCAACCAACTCATGTCCAGTTGAGGTATGCGGTCAAGCTTAGTCTTGGCTCAGGGAGGAGGACGTCCCTGCCATGCAGAGTCCCGCCGGTGCCTTGATAGAAGGAGAGATGAAGAGAGCGAGGCCACAGGCTCACAGATGGTGCAGGGGCGAGTACCTGTAAAGGTGAGCCAGTTGCGATACCCTTATCGTATTTTGCATATTCTTCTCTGGTAGACCCAGTGACCACTTGGAAAGACAAGTTGGCAACCGAGGAAGAACGGTGACAGCGAGGAAAGACTGCTGACATCTGGGAAAGACTAGAGCCGGGGTGTGGAGGCTTGGCAGGCCAAAGCACACCCTCCGTGAGGAGGAACCCAAAACCAATCGCTATGGAAAGGTATATTAAAAGATACCCCCGGGGTCGGGCGAGAGCGGGGGAGGATGATCGACCCACAGGCCAGACCAATGTTATGACCATCAACGACGGACAATCGACTACGGAACAGCTAAGCGATTTATCCCGGGTCTGCAGATGTGGGAAGATATGCAAAAATGAGAAAGGTCTCAAGATACACCAAACCAAGATGCACAAGACGCAACCTGAAAGTAATGTGCAACGCACAGGGAAACCTGGTGAGACGGAGGAGAGGCTGGGGCAGGACACAAACCACAGTCCCCAGAATCTCCAGGCACATGATGGAGATGGGGGCAGGAGTAGCATCGCTGGTGTGACGGAGGCAGCAAGGCACCACAGTGAGAGGGAAGTCACTCAGGATACCAGACGGCATGGCCAGAACACTTGTGCTGGAGGCGTTCGGAAAGAACGAGTGAACTGGCCAACTGCAGCTGAAAGGAAAGAATGGGATATGTTTGACCGTGATGTCGACCAGGTGCTGGAAGTGACGATCGCAGGAGACGTGGGAAAGAAGCTCAAGGCCATGTCCTCGATAATCTGGAGTATTGGCGCTGATCGCTTCGGAAAGAAAGAACAAAAATGCAGAGTAAACATCCAGCCCAAGGAAAACAGACGCCTGAAGGAGATAGCAATCCTTAGAGGAGATCTGCGGAGGCTTAAGAAGGCCTTTCGTGAAGCAACAGCAGATGAAAAACCAGCTCTCACAGAATTGCGAAACGGCCTGAGGGAGCGCATTAAGATCTTGCGGCGAGCTGAGTGTCACCGCAGGAACAGAAAGCGGTGGTTGAAGGAAAGGGTGGCCTTCACAAAGAACCCATTCAACTACCTGTCAAAACTCCTGGGTGACAAAAGATCAGGAGAGTTGAAAGCAACAAAGGAAGAGGTGGAGGAGCACCTTCGGCAGGTCCACAGCGATCCCAGGAGGGAGGACACTTTGGAGGAGATGGAGAGGCTCATTAAACCAGCTGAACCAACTATTCCTTTTAAGGCGGAGGAACCAAGCTGGCAGGAAGTCAACAGCTTCCTCAAGAAGGCAAGAGGAAAATCAGCCCCAGGGCCGAACGGCATCTCGTACAATGTTTACAAGCATTGCGAAAGGCTCAGGAAACGACTCTGGAAGCTACTGACGGTGGCGTGGAGGAAGAACTTCCTTGCTGATGAATGGCTGGTGGCCGAGGGGTGCTTCATCCCTAAGGAAGAAAACTCTTCAGGGATTAAGCAATTCCGTACCATCTCCCTCCTCAATGTGGAAGCTAAGGTCTTCCTGGGGATTCTGGCGAAGAGGTTAACCACCTTCATGTTGGACAACGGCTATATGGATACTTCAGTTCAAAAAGGTGGCATTCCAGGGGTATCTGGCTGTCTCGAACATACCAGCGTAATCTCCAAGATCATCGAGGATGCAAAGAGGAGCCACGGAGACCTAGCAGTCCTGTGGCTTGATCTAACAAATGCCTATGGAACGATACCCCACAAGTTAGTGGAGCTGACTTTGAAGACCTACCACATACCAGAGCAATTCCAGAAACTCTTGCGTCAGTACTTTGACGGGTTCAACATGCGATTCACCTGCGGAGAATTCACCACCAACTGGCAGAGACTAGAAGTAGGCATTGTCACTGGCTGCACAATTTCAGTGATTTTATTTTCTGCAGCTATGAACCTTCTTGTCAAGTCGGCAGAGAAGTTATGTCGAGGCGCAGTCCTTGCAAGCGGAATCCAGATGCTGCCAATTAGAGCGTTCATGGATGACCTTACCATCACAGCAAGATCAGTGCCAGAAGCAAGATGGATTTTGGAGGACTTGATTGAGCTCACCAATTGGGCAAAGTCCAGAAGCCTGGTTCTGAAGAAAGGGCATGTTCAGGACCAGTTTCGCTTTAAGATCATGGAGAACATCATCCCAACGGTCCAAGAGAAACCTGTGAAGTGCTTGGGGAAGTGGTACAGGGCAGAACTCAATGACCGACTGAGTGTGAAAGAAATGCTTAGCCAAGCAGAAGCCTGGATGACGTCCCTCGAAAAGAGCGGCCTCCCGGGCAAGTATAAGGCCTGGGGTTACCAACATGGGGTTCTCCCTCGTCTGCTCTGGCCACTCCGGGTTTATGAGGTACCTGTATCCACAGTTGAGAGTCTGGAGAGGAAGTTGAACACCTACTTGAGGAGATGGCTGGGTGTCCCAAGAAGCTTCTGTTCCATTGGACTGTACAGCACAGGAAGCAAGCTACAGCTGCCAATAACATCAGTGGTGGAGGAGTACAAGGTGACAAAAACACGCCAGGCCATGATGCTACCAGACAGCAAAGACGAGCGAGTACGGCAGGCAGGCATTGTCGTCAGGTCAGGCAGAAAGTGGTTAGCCAGCAAAGCACTGAGGGAAGCGGAGGATCGACTGAATCACGCGGACATTGTGGGATCAGTAGCCCAGGGAAGACTTGGTCTGGGTTGCTCATCCAGAACAAGATGGAACAAAGCTGACCCAAAGGAGCGGCGAGGCTTGGTGCAGAGGGAGGTCCGAAAGGCTGAGGAGGAAAGCCGGTATGTCAAGGCAGTAGCCATGAAAAAACAAGGCAGCTGGACTAGATGGGAGAGTGTAAAAGACAGATCTCTAACCTGGCAGGACATCTGGAGCATGGAAGGCCACCGGATCAAGTTCCTGCTGTGTTCTACATATGATGTCCTGCCCACCCCATCAAACCTCCATACTTGGGGAATGGTAGAGAGCCCCAGCTGCACACTCTGCGGAAAGATAGCTAACCTGGAGCATGTCCTCTCCTCTTGTCACTCAAGTTTAGCAGATGGCAAGTTCCGGTGGCGTCATGACCAGATCCTTGCTCAGCTGGCAGAGGGTGTTGAGCAGGCCAGGAAGAAGACAAGGCACCTCTCTAATGGGCCTCGCTTCATCCACTTCCTCAGGGCAGGTGAAAGCGCAGCAGCAGGAGGGAGGAACAAAGGAGTCCTGGCCACGGCAAACGACTGGGAGATGCGGGCCGACCTGAAGAAGCAGCTCAAATTCCCAGAGGAGATAGCCCACACTACCCTGAGACCTGATATTGTTCTGTGGTCTAGAGGAACCAAACAGGTGGTGCTTATCGAGCTGACAGTACCTTGGGAAGAGAGGATGGAGGAGGCGTACGAACGTAAGCTCAGGAAGTACCAAACCCTCATCCTCGAGAGCCAGCAAAATGGATGGAAGGCCTGGAACCTACCGGTGGAGGTCGGCTGTAGAGGTTTTGCGGGGCGGTCGCTCTGGAGAGCCCTCGGACTGCTAGGGATCGAAGGGCTGGCTAGGAAGCGGCTGGTAGCCAACACCACTAAAAGGGCAGAGGAAGCATCACGCTGGATTTGGATACAAAGAAAGGTGCGGTGGCAGAGCCGACCTACTGAAGGACTAGGGACATAGAGTTGGGTGGCATTCGGCAGGGGTAGATCCAGGACGCTGGATCTGCCGTCGAGCCCCTCCGAAGCGTCATGGGCTTAATTCGACGAAACGTTGATGACGGGGGGTGCCCATTTGAGAACCTGCTGATGCCAACCAACTCATGTCCAGTTGAGGTATGCGGTCAAGCTTAGTCTTGGCTCAGGGAGGAGGACGTCCCTGCCATGCAGAGTCCCGCCGGTGCCTTGATAGAAGGAGAGATGAAGAGAGCGAGGCCACAGGCTCACAGATGGTGCAGGGGAGAGTACCTGTAAAGGTGAGCCAGTTGCGATACCCTTATCGTATTTTGCATATATATATATATATATATATATATATATATATATACATATATATATATATATATATATATATATATATATATATATATATATATATATATATATATATATATATATATATATATATATATATATATATATATATATATATATATATATATATATATATATATATATATATATATATATATAGCTAGAATTCACTGAAAGTCAAGTATTTCTTATATATATATATCTTAACCACGCCCCCAACCAACCCCCCCCCTCCCCCGCCCCACCCCCCACCCCCCACCTCCCGAAATCGGAGGTCTCAAGGTTGGCAAGTATGAACTAATGAGAAATGTGAAGCTATAACACTGAAGCGTCGCTTTACAAGAGGTGCTTTAAAACATGGCTAGTTAGCTAGCGGCTTGCGTCCATCCGCAGTCGGCAGTGTTTTTGCTACTTCTAAATCACTAATCCTCACCTCCATGGCGACAAATAAAGTAAGTTTCTTACAAATATCATCCCTGCAGGACGAGGAATAGCTAAACATGCTTCACACCGTAGGAGGATACAATAGCTCACCGCTAACAGCAAGCTAGCTCCCCTGAATGTAAACAAACGGGTGGATCTATACATACATCAACTGTAATGATACCAAGTATAAGAGCCATATCGAGTCGAGATTATATTTAATATTTTTTCTTACTGCAAAATATTTTGTCATTTTTTTTAAATAGTTTATAAAGTCAGTACACTGGGGAACTTTAATTATGACCAATGTATGATCCTGTAACTACTTGGTATTGGATTGATACCATAATGTGTGGTATCATCCAAAACGTATGTAAAGTATCAAACAACAGAAGAATAAGTGAACATTACATTTTAACAGAAGTGTAGATAGAACACGTTAAAACAGAAAGTAAGCAGATATTAACAGTAAATAAACAAGTAGATTAATAATACATTTTGACAAAATAATACAATTGGAAATGACACAATATGTTACTGCATACGTCAGCAGCCAATCAGGAGCCTTTGTTTGTTTACTTACTACTAAAAGACAAGTTGTCTAGTATGTGTTATGATAAATGTATTATTTTATTGCATTAACAAACATATGATTAATGTATCATACGATTTTCTGTTCAAATAAAACCAACAATAATTTTTTTTTGTGATCCCCTTTATTTTGAAAACCAAAATATTAGTATCGGGACAACCCTTATATATGTAAGGGTTGCGCTTAAAATCATTTTTTTTCCTCAAAACTCAACAGTGCGCCTAATGTGCGGAATAATTCTGGTTTTGCTTACCGACCTCGAAGCAATTTTATTTGGTTCATGGTGTAATGATAAGTGTGACCAGTAGATGGCAGTCAAACATAAGAGATACGTGTAGACTGCACTATGATGGCAATATGACTCAAGTAAACAACACCAACATTTCATATGTTAATCTTATATATATTGAAAATATAGAACATTACACACGGAGCTCAAAAATCTATCAACATGTTTTAGTGCGACTTTGGTAAGCTATGAAGCCACACCGCTTGATGGATTGTGCTGTGCTTCAACATAGGAGTAATATTATGGTTATTATTATTAGCTGGCGTTTTGTTTCGCAATATTATGTAAAAGCAACTTTTCTTACCTTCTGCTACCTGCTGATCTGTATTTGGGATCTGCATAAATCCTAAAAAATTGCGGATGTCCGCCTTTGAAGTCTGTAGTCGATAAGCTTCTTTTTCTCTATCTTCTTGTTATGGGACATTCATCCTCAGCTGATGCCATTTCTAATATAAAGTAGCGTACAGTTCATTCTTATATCTGTCAGTAAACTCGCCATGAAGCGCTAAAACATACCGGTGTAGTGAGTTTACATTATTCACCCAAGAAACTTTAGTTATTAGAGAGTTCTGGTCGGACGGTTTTGCACGGGAAACATTTCCGGCATTGTTGTTGCACTAGTGAGCCACGGATGAGGAGATGCTGCTCAGTTATTGATTGAAGTAAAGTCTGAATGTCATTAAAACAGTTAGCTCCATCTTTTGACACTTCTTCCACCCCCGTCCTTGCACGCTACACCGCTACAACAAAGATGACGGGGAGAAGACGCTGCCGAAGGTGAGCCACGTAAATAAGACCGCACACAAAACGACGCATCCGGAAGCGACTGTCAGAAAGCGACTTGAAGATGATCTGTTAAACATCATCTATGCAACATTTTGACCAAAGAACCACCATTACATGTTATTTAGACCACAAGGAAGTGTTTTACATTAAAAAAAATACATATAACAATATGACCCCTTTAATGCGCCCTATAATCCGGTGCACCTTATATATGAAAAGAAATCCTAAAAATAGACCATTCATCGGCAGTGCGCCTTATAATCCGGTGCGCCCTATGGTCTGGAAAATACGGTACACTTACAGCGTGTATATAAAATAATGTTTGAGGTTGTTTTTAGAGCGATTTATAGGCGGAATAGAGCGACTCCCTTGTTAGCTGACTTTTGCTAGCATTTATTTACGAGCTAGAATGCATAAAAAAAACAATGTCTTGCATAAGGATTGTGAATAATAGGTAGAACTTTAAAAAAAAAAAAGGGCGGTTATCCTTTGAACAGAAGGTAACTCACTCAACTGTCGCTCAGTTTCACTTCGTTTGACTCCTCTGGGACGATCAAGCGATAATTTGTGGACGTGTGATTTCAAACGTAGGCGGTAAATTAGCGTGGTGTTCCGCTGAATTTGGTGCCAGGTCTGTCGAGAGCTCAATATTGGACTTGCGGAAGAGACCCCAAGATGCACTGCTAGTCTTGCTAGTGAAACTGATTAGTTCATGGGATAGGCAACCTCCACTGTGCCGAATAAAAGCGCTTGAGAAAAAGAATCCAAACACTTGTCAGCCATTCGATAGAGATCAAAGACAAGACAGAGGAAAGGTTGAGACAAGTGAAAGAAATCATCTTTGGCTGGCGGCCATCACATTTTGACACTTAAGGCTGCAGGGGAGAACAAAGAGCAAACCAGGGGAGCGAGGACAAGGGAGGAGGGGAGTACGACTACTATCTAAGATTGAAATATGCAGCTGGAATGGTGCTGGTGAACGTCACTTCTTGCCCCGCGTTGGCGAAGAGCAATCCCCCGTGCAGCCTCCTAAATGTTTCCTGTTTTTTCTTCCCCGCACCCATTCAGCGGCTCAGGCCTGCGTGCTGCACGGCGGCATATGGAAGACATTTGCTTCTCATGTCCCGAAAGTCATGTGGGAAATCTCCAATAGTCCTGTGGTCTATTTGGACGTGCATGGAGTTCTGAAGTGGACAGCATGTTGAACACAGGAGGTCATATAAAGAGAAAATTATGTCCAGGATGTTAGTATGTCATTTATTATTATTTGTTATACGTATGTTTTATGTTTTACAGTAGCCATTATGACTTATGATTTATGACCACGATGAACTAGAACAAACTACAGCAACTAAGGTAAAAAAAAGAGGTGTTTTTAGAAGGTAATAAACACTTTTTTTTTTTTTTTTACTTCAAAAGAGCTCTCAAGACATGAACTAACACCCTTTAGTCACCTTTACATTCTTTTATTACATCATAAAAATGGTGTCTGAGGCTAAGCCAATCGGTGCCCACGATATTAAACATTGGTTTGGTCTCTTCCCGTGGCCAACACTACTGTAGTCGTGATATTTTTGTTTATTTAGTCATTTTTATGCTACAAAACGCTTAATTTAACACCAAAACAATTGAAAAATATTTTAAAAACGATATATACATTTGTATATAAATATGTATTTATACGCATGTATATACATATACACATACAGTATATGTATATATATGTATATATACATATATGTATATATACGTGTATATATTCATATATGTATATATACATGTATATAAACATGTGTATATATACACATGTATACATGTATATATACATGTATATATGTATATATACATATGTTTATATATACATATATATGTTTGTATACATATGTATATATACATTATATATACATGTATATATGTATATATACATGTACACAAATGTATATATGTATACATGCACGTAAGTACATGTATACATATGCATGTATATACATATATATATGTGTATATATGTAAAAACATATATACACATATATACATGTATATAGTTCAATTTTAGGACTAGATGGAACAATCACATGATACAAAATAACCTGAGTAGAGTGGTAACAGTAGGCTACCTCCTTCAGAGCTGCTTCAAAGTGGTTATGGTGTTGGACCTGGTTGGGTGGGATTGCAAAATGGGGGACAGAGAGGAGGAGGGGGGATGGTTGACAGCTTCATTGGGGTCATCAGGTGGGCACCCTCCTTCACCGGTGTTTGAATGATAGGCCCACGACACCTCCAGAGGGCTTATCAGCAACACCTGGCGTCCCAGGTGAGCCCCCCTCTGCTTTTAACCATTATGTGATGTAGGTCTTACTAGAGCTCCAGATGGTGTCTCTCCTCTTCACCCACAGCCACCGACTGGCTGTCTCTGCTGCTCCTGAGAGGGCTTTGATGGTGTTTCATAGGGTTTGTGTCACGGCGCAGACTCGTACCTGCATTCCTCCTGCAACTGTTTGTCAGAGTTCCTCCTTGGGCTGCTCGTCTGGACACGCCCCTGGGCGCGGCCCACCCACGCAGCAACAAGGCTGCAAACAATTGTGCATCAGCACACCTGGACTTGACGAGAGGGAGCGGCATAAAAGCCAGCGGACCCATGAGACCTTCGCCAGAACGTAGCCAATCTCCCCTGAGTAAGCATCACGTCTGGCACCCCTCCCTCGTTCCTTGCTCGCCTTCTTTGTGCTCTTCCTCGTTCCTTATTGATGTCCTTTGTGTCTTCCACAGTGTCTTCCCTGTTACCCGAGTTCGTGTCTTGCCTCACGACTCCCTCCCGGATATTTGCTTGCCTCCCTCGATCCTTGACCACTGCCTGGACATTGACATTGTTGCCTCTCTCCTGCCCTCGACTGCTTGCCTCCCCGCTGACTGCCTCTTTGCCTTCCCCCTTGGATTTGGTGAAAGATTCACTCAACACGCACCGACAACACCCACTGGTAAATATCACATTGTTAATTCCACACATCGTCCGCATTCATTCACTAGTGGTAGCATACACACCCCACACATACATCAAAGGTTTAAATAAACCTTCTAAACCGCAGTTCTGCCTTGGTGTCGCCTCCTTCCCTTTGACAGTATATAACAGTTTGGCCTCGAACTCCAATGTCCTTAAGCAGTCTGATGGTTGTCCGGCTCACAAAACCTCTGCAGCCAACTTCCACTGGGCAGACCTTGGCTTTCCATCCATTCTGCTCAGCATCAGCTGTCAGTTCGGTGTACTTAAGGCTTTTGCGTTCAAATCCCTCTTCCACAGCAGCCTCCCAAGAAACCGTGAGTTCTATTATGTACACGATATGCAGTGAGGACCAGAGCACAAGGTCTGGTCTGAGGTTTGATCTGGCTATCTCTTAAAGAAAGCGGAGCTTTTGATCGAGATCCACCGCCATTTTCCAGTCACGAACCCTTCCAAGCTGGCCTATGTCTGGTATATGGCCTTTGGTTGACTCTGCACTTTCTCGGATGAACTCTCTTGTGGATGTATGATGTAATTTTGGCGAGGGCAGGGCATTGATCTTCACTCTTCTGGCCTCTAACGTGGCTACTAGACACTTCAGAACCTGGTTGTGCTGCCAGGTGTAGCGCCCCTGTGACAGACTTGATGATGAACGAGAATGTGTTTGAGGTTAGCTGGAGATGGACAGAGGGGGCATGTGGGGTCCTCTCCGTACCACTGTTTGAGGTTGGAGAGGGAGGGAAGGACATCATAAGTGGAGCGTAAGATGAAGCTGATGTGAACTGCCTCCATGCCCCCATGACGTCGCTGAGCTGGAGCAGCCATATGCCACAACGGTCTGCTCTCACCAAGGCCAAGGCCTCCTCTCCCCTGCTGCACAAGGCCAATGATGGCTCTGTGCCTAAGATCCTCCTTTGCTTGCAGAGTAGCTGCCGCTGCAGTCCATTTCCTTCCGGTCACCAAGGTGGAGCTGTTTGGGCAACACATGGGTCACGAGACTCTGTTAGTGTAATTTCCAGCCTTACCTTTGCACACTTAAACTCCTCTACTAGGCTGGAAACAGGAAGCTCCAGAACACCTCTTAAATACAGTCCGATGTTACTGAAGCATTTGGGAAGACCCAGCCACTTCCTAGCAAATGAGCTAACCACCCTCTCCAACTTTTCTACCTTTGTGGTTGGTACGTCGTAGATGGTAAAAGGCCACATTAGCCTGGGTAGCAACCCAAATTGGAGGCACCACAGCTTCAACCGGCCAGGGAGCATGCTCTTATCGATGTTTTCAAGGCCAGTTATAGTATCCTTCTTGAGCTGGTCCACTTGCCAAGTGCCTTGAGGGTGGCATGATACCAACGTCCAAGACTCTTGACAGGCTTCTCAGACACTGTTGGTATAGCCTCCTCACCCACACAGAATCAATGTTCAATCAGCTTCCCCCTCACCACCGAGATGCTTCTAGACTTGCTTGGCTTTATTTCCATCCGGGCCCACTGGATGTTTTCTTGCAGCTTGTTCAGCAGCCGCCTAGCACATGCCTTGGTTGTGGTGAGGATGGTCATATCATCCATATAGGCTCTTATGGGCGGGAGACGAAGACCTAATTTAATCTTTTGACCTCCTACCACCCACCTAGAGGCTCGGATGATGACCTCCATAGCCATTGTAAAAGCAAGAGGTGAGATGGTACACCCTGTCATTATTCCTATTTCAAGTCACTGCCATCCTATTTCAAGTCACTGCCATGCTGTGGTACATTCACCAGTTGTCAGGCATAGCTGTAGGTCCTGGAAATAGACTTTGACAAGACCAGTTATGGAATCCGGGACACTGAAATAGTGGAATGCCACCGAGAGGAGATCATGAGGAATTGACCCAAAGGCATTTGATAGGTCCAGGAACACAACATGGAGATCTCTTTCACCCTTTTTGGCAGCTTGAATTTGACTCCATATCATGTTCGTGTGCTCTAGGCACCCCGAGAAGTCTGGAATCCCTGCTTTTTGCACCGAAGTATCAATGTATTGGTTCCTTTCCAAGTAGGTGGCCAGCCTGTGAGCCACTACACTGAAGAAGATTTTGCCTTCAACATTTCAATGATAGGCCCACGACACCTCCAGAGGGCTCATCAGCAACACCTGGCGTTCCAAGTGAGCCCCCCTCTGCTTTTAACCATTATGTGATGTGTACATGTATATATGTTGTGGAGCATCACAATACCTCCGAACAGGTGAGACTAGGCGGAGGGCCAGTCATCCCAATGAAAGCATGCACCAGGCGGTCAAACTATGCCACCCTCTAGGTGTGGTCATTGAAGGCAAGTACATCCCTAATTTTATCCTCAATCAGGCTGATGTGTGGCCACCTGCCCCAAGGCAGCTGTGTCAGGTTGGCAATCACTGTGTTTGATTTAAATAGCACCTCAGTGTTTGACTCATTGTGTGGCTGGCTGCCTGCTGGGAAAGGTCTGCTTCCATCAGGCGGTAAGTGTGTTGCTCCACTGAAATGTAGTTTGTAAATTAGTCTGCTAAATGTGTAAGATGTTTGATTCATTGAATGCTGTGTTTTATTGAACTTTGCACTGATCAGAGATTTCTCTGCTACATGTTCCAGGCAATTTAGGAGACCTGATCAAGGCATGAGGAATGCGATAATTTGTTTGTTTAAATGAAAGCCCCAACCAGGAGGAATTTAAGTTAACCTGCATTCCAAAAAAGTGACTGAATAAAGCAACGCTGCTGCGTTTGAACCCTAACAGAACTGTCTCTGGGAGGTTGGTTTGTGACCGCACATCACAAATTGGTGGAGAATGCAGGTATAGAAGACCCTCCCCAACCACAGTATGGAGCAAGCAGTAAGGGCGCTCCTGCAAAGCCAGGCGGAGTTGCAGAATGCGATGAAGGAACTGCTCAAGAAGGTCGACAAAGACGAAGCAGTGGTTCGAGCCCCGGGTGGAGTCCTCACCAAACAAGGCCCCGATGACGACGTTGAAGCCTATTTGGAGCTCTTCGAGCGCACTGCTACAAGGGAGCGATGGCCACCCGGTGAGTGGGCAGGAATAATTGCCCCGTTCCTCATTGGGGAGGCCCAGCACGCCTGCCGTGACCTGCGAGCAGAGGACGCACGAGATTACCCCAAGCTCAAGGCCGCCATATTAGCAAGTCATGGGTACAGTCTACCAGCTAGAGCTCAGCGATACCACGCCTGGGCCTACTGTGCCAGCCAGTCGCCCAGGGCCCAGCTTGCAGAACTACTACGTCTTACCCAGGGCTGGCTGACGAGTGGCGGGGAGACACCCTGGATCCAAAGATTGGTGATTGATCGGTGTATTCGAGCTTTGCCGCCCGATGCCAGAAAGTATGCTGCGCAGGTGAGCCCCACCTCCCTGGATTCTCTGGTAGCTCTGTTGGAGAATTACCAAGTTAGCAACGAGATGCTCCGAACCACCAGAGCTGAGCCAAGCCGCCCCACCCCTGCTGAAAGGATGGGCCGTGAACGCCGGCGATCTCCTCCACGTAATGCCCCAAGGGATAGTAACCCACCGGAAAGGTTGGCCCGACCCCCCAGAAGGTGCTATGTCTGCGGGCGAGAAGGCCACACCTCCTGGGCCTGTCCGGAACGGGACCGAGACGTCTCAATGCCCTCTTCCGCCAGCTCGGGTGCCCACCGACCTTGCTTGCACACCGGGGACACCAGCCGACCCCATGCCACCCTGCCGGTGCGGGTGGGAGGTACAGACGGCCATGCCCTGATTGATTCTGGCAGCGTCGTCACCTTGGTGAGGGCTGACTACGCTGGTCCTGTCGGCGCAGACACCATCCCGGTCACCTGCGTCCATGGTGATGTCCGCCATTACCCGGTCAGCCATATCCGGGTCCAGACCCCCCGTGGAGACGCCGTTGTGGCTGCTGGGGTGGTCCCCAACCTACCTGTCCCTCTGCTGATAGGCACGGATTGTGTCCTCTTCCAGCGGTATTGGAACCCAGGCCGCCGCCGCCCACATCCTCCCCGACAAACAAGACAAAGAGACCGGCGCCCCGCAGCCTCGACCCCGCGGACCGCATTCCCCACCTTCCAAGCACCTAGAGGAACCTCACCAGGAAGTGGAGCATCTGAAAGAGACACCAGTGGGGGAGAGACCCCTCCAGCCAGTGAAGACCCCTTCTCTGAGTTCCCGCTCATGCCGGTCGAGGGGCATCCTCCTCAAGGCGAGTACGCCACAGCCCAATGGGCTGACCCCAACCTGGAAATGGCCCGCCAAAGCATCACCACCATAGACGGTCAACTGGTCTCTGGGGTGAGTGTGATGTCTTATCCTCATTTTTTGGTAAAAGCGGGTCTGTTGTACCGAAGTGTAAAAGCTAAGGGTGGGGAAGTTGTCGAACAACTATTAGTGCCAAAAAGTTACGTCACCCGGGTGTTGTACCTCGCTCACTCCCACCAATTAGGGGCTCATCTGGGAGCCCAGAAAACCTATGACCAAGTGGTCGCCCGTTTTTATTGGCCCGGGGTGAAGCGAGCCGTCGAAGACTTTTGTCGCACCTGTCCAGAATGCCAAAAAGCGGCACCACGGCCCTTTCTCCGGAATCCCCTCATACCCCTCCCTATTATTGAGACGCCATTTTCACGAATAGCTATGGACATTGTGGGGCCGTTGCCAAAATCGTCTCGTGGACACCGCTATATACTTGTCATCGTCGATTACGCAACCCGATACCCCGAGGCCATTCCCTTGCGTGTTGCTACCGCCAAGAATGTTGCCCATGAACTACTCATGCTTTTTAGCCGGGTTGGAATAGCAGACGAGGTTTTGACAGACCAGGGTACCTGTTTTATGGCCCGTGTAATGACCACATTGTATAAATGGCTTAAGATAAAACAGATCAGAACCTCAGTCTATCACCCACAAACTAACGGACTAGTGGAACGCTTTAATTCAACCTTGAAGACAATGTTAAGGAAACTGGTTGAAGTTGACGGGAAAGACTGGGACCGGTTAATTCCTTATGTACTGTTTGCTATTCGTGAAGTGCCACAAGCCTCTACAGGTTTTTCTCCCTTTGAGCTGCTCTACGGGCGGAATCCACGGGGTCTGCTAGACCTCGCCAAGCAAGCCTGGGAAAGTCAGCCCTCCCCCCACCGGAACGTTATAGACCACGTGGAACACCTACAGGAGAGAGCCAGAAGGGTATGGCCACTGGTCCGGGACCATATGGAGAAGGCTCAAGCCGCCCAGGCACGAACATACAACAAGGGCGCCCGTCTCCGTGAGTTTAAGGTGGGTGACCTTGTCTTAGTATTGGTCCCGACGGCAGAGTGCAAATTCTTGGCTAAGTGGCACGGCCCGTACGAGATCGCTGAGCGAGTGGGGGCCGTCAACTACCGTGTACAGCAACCCGGCCGGAGGAAAGGTTTGCAGCTGTACCATGTAAATGTATTGAAAAGATGGCACACTGCTGCACCTTTGCCTAGCCCTGCCCTTCTAACGGACCTCTCTTCCCAGAAACCTGCCGTCAATGTAGGCGTGGACCTTGGCCCAACACAAATCCAAGATGTCCAAGAGCTCTTGGACCGCTACCGGGACATTTTTGCAGAGATGCCCGGGCGCACCCATGTCATAGAACATGACATAGAGACCCCGCCTGGGAAGGTGGTCAGGCAACGACCATACAGGGTCCCAGAAGCGCGGAGGGAAGCAATTAAAGAAGAGGTAAAAATGATGCTTGACCAAGGCGTCATTGAAGAGTCCTACAGCCCTTGGTCTAGTCCAATCGTGATCGTCCCTAAACCAGATGGCTCCTTGAGGTTTTGCAACGACTTCCGAAAACTAAACGACATATCCACCTTCGATGCATATCCCATGCCTAGAGCCGATGAGCTGATTGACCGCCTTGGACCTGCCCGCTTCGTCAGCACCATGGACTTGACAAAAGGTTATTGGCGGGTACCCCTGACCCAGAGAGCCAAACCCAAGACGGCCTTCTCAACTCCAGACGGCTTATTCCAGTACACTGTCCTCCCCTTCGGCATCCACGGGGCCCCTGCGACCTTCCAGCGCATGATGGACCGAATCCTCCGTCCTCACCAAGCCTATGCCGCCGCATATCTTGATGACATCGTGGTCCACAGCGCCACCTGGGCCCACCATCTGGAACACCTGGAGGCTGTCCTCAAGGCCCTTCGTCAGGCTGGTCTAACAGCGAACGGCAAGAAGTGCCGGGTAGGATGGACCGAAACCGACTACCTCGGGTATACGATAGGCCGTGGGTGTGTGCGACCCCAAGCCCAGAAGGTGGAGAAGATACGGAACTGGCCCCGCCCCATCACTAAAAAACAGGTGCAGTCCTTCTTAGGTCTGATCGGCTACTACCAGAAGTTTATCAAAGACTTTGCCACAATAGCGGCCCCCCTCAACGACCTCACTCGCCAACGGTCAACCCACCGAGTATCTTGGACCACCGAAACGGAAGGGGCCTTCGAGAAGTTAAAGCAGGCTCTGTGTGAGGAACCCATCCTTGTTGTACCTGACTTCACGAAGCCATTCGTCCTCCACACAGATGCCTCTGGCACTGGGATCGGGGCAGTCCTAGCCCAATTGGTTGGCGCCGATGAACACCCCATAACCTTCATTAGCCGAAAATTGCTGAAGCACGAGAAAAATTACTCTGCCGTGGAGAAAGAGTGTCTTGCTGTGAAGTGGGCCATCCACCATCTCAGGTATTACCTATGGGGAAGACGCTTCACTCTGGTGACCGACCACGCCCCCCTCAAATGGATGGCCACCAATAAGGACAGCAACGCTCGGGTGACACGCTGGTTTCTGGAACTGCAAAATTATAAGTTCACCGTCGAGCACCGCCCTGGAAAGGAAATCCGCCACGCCGACGCAATGTCCCGCCGCTACGAAGATGAAGAACAGGAAGCTCCTCGTCCCAACAAGGAGCTTAGGGGGGGGATATGTGGAGCATCACAATACCTCCGAACAGGTGAGACTAGGCGGAGGGCCAGCCATCCCAATGAAAGCATGCACCAGGCGGTCAAACTACGCCACCCTCTAGGTGTGGTCATTGAAGGCAAGTACATCCCTAATTTTATCCTCAATCAGGCTGATGTGTGGCCACCTGCCCCAAGGCAGCTGTGTCAGGTTGGCAATCACTGTGTTTGATTTAAATAGCACCTCAGTGTTTGACTCATTGTGTGGCTGGCTGCCTGCTGGGAAAGGTCTGCTTCCATCGGGCGGTAAGTGTGTTGCTCCACTGAAATGTAGTTTGCAAATTAGTCTGCTAAATGTGTAAGATGTTTGATTCATTGAATGCTGTGTTTTATTGAACTTTGCACTGATCAGAGATTTCTCTGCTATATGTTCCAGGCAATTTAGGAGACTTGATCAAGGCATGAGGAATGCGATAATTTGTTTGTTTAAATGAAAGCCCCAACCAGGAGGAATTTAAGTTAACCTGCATTCCAAAAAAGTGACTGAATAAAGCAACGCTGCTGCGTTTGAACCCTAACAGAACTGTCTCTGGGAGGTTGGTTTGTGACCGCACATCACAATGTATATACAGAAATTTATATATCCATCCATCCATCCATCTTCTTCCGCTTATTCGAGGTCGGGTCGCGGAGGCAGTAGCCTAAGCAGGGAAGCCCAGACTTCCCTCTCCCCAGCCACTTCGTCCAGCTCCTCCCGGGGGATCCCGAGGCGTTCCCAGGCCAGCCGGGAGAGATAGTCTTCCCAACGTGTCCTGGGTCTTCCCCGTGGCCTCCTACCGGTCGGACGTGCCCGAAACACCTCCTTAGGGAGGCGTTCGGGTGGCCCTACTCAGTGGCCTAGTGGTAAGTGTGTCCGCCCTGAGATCGGTAGGTTGTGAGTTCAAACCACGGCCAAGTCATACCAAAGACTATAAAAATGGGACCCATTACCTCCCTTGTTGGCAATCAGCATCAAGGGTTGGAATTGGGTGTTAAATCACCAAAAATGATTCCCGGGCGCGGCACCACTGCTGCCCACTGCTCCCCTCACCTCCCAGGGGGTGAACAAGGGGCTGGGTCAAATGCAGAGGACAAATTTAACTTTTAACTTTAACTTAAGATGCCCGAACCACCTCATCTGGCTCCTCTCGATGTGGAGGAGCAGCGGCTTTACTTTGAGCTCCTCCTGGGTGACAGAGCTTCTCACCCTATTTCTAAGGGAGAGCCCCGCCACCCGGCGAAGGAAGCTCATTTCGGCCACTTGTACCCGTGATCTTGTCCTTTCGGTCATAACCCAAAGTTAATGACCATAAGTGAGAATGGGAACGTAGATCGACCGGTAAATTGAGAGCTTTGCCTTCAGGCTCAGCTCCTTCTTCACCACAACGGATCGATACAGCGTCCGCATTACTGAAGACGCCGCACCGATCCACCTGTCGATCTCACGATCCACTCTTCCCTCACTCGTGAACAAGACTTCGAGGTACTTGAACTCCTCCACTTTGGGCAAGATCTGCTCCCCAACCCGGAGATGGCACTCCACTATTTTCCGGGCGAGAACCATGGACTCAGACTTGGAGGTGTTGATTCCCATCCCAGTCACTTCACACTCGGCTGCAAACCGATCCAGTGAGAACTGAAGATCTTGACCAGATGAAGCCATCAGGACCACATCATCTGCAAAAAGCAGAGACCTAATCTTGCAGCCACCAAACTAGATACCCTCAATGCCATGACTGCGCCTAGAAATTCTGTCCATAAAAATTATGAACAGAATCTGTGACAAAGGGCAGCCTTGGCGGAGTCCAACCCTCACTGGAAACGGGTCCGACTTACTGCCGGAAATGCGGACCAGGCTCTGACACTGATCATACAGGGAGCGGACAGCCACAATCAGACAGTCCGTTACCCAATACCCACTGAGCACTCCCCACAGGACTTACCGGGGTACACGGTCGAATGCCTTCTCCAAGTCCACAAAGCACATATAGACTGGTTGGGCAAACTCCCATGCACCCTCAAGGACCCTGCCGAGTGTATAGAGCTGGTCCACAGTTCCACAACCAGGAAGGAAACCACACTGTTCCTCCTGAATCCGAGGTTCGACTATCCGGCGTAGCCTCGTCTCCAGTACACCCGAATAGACCTTACCGGGAAGGCTGAGGAGTGTGATTCCACGACAGTTGGAACACACCCTCCGGTTCCCGTTCCTAAAGAGAGGAACCATCATCCCGGTCTGCCAATCCAGAGGTACCGCCCCCGATGTCCACGCAATGTTACAGTGTCTTGTCAACCAAGACATCCCCACAGCCTCCAGAGCCTTAAGGAACTCCGGGCGGTTCTCATCCACCGAGGAGCTTTTTAACTACCTCGGCAACCTCAGCCCCAGAAATAGGAGAGCCCACCACAGATTCCCCAGGCACTGCTTCCTCATAGGAAGACGTGTTGGTAAGATTGAGGAGGTCTTCGAAGTATTCCCTCCACCGATCCACAAAATCCGCAGTCGAGGTCAACAGGACACCATCCCCACCATACACGGTGTTGACATTGCACTGCTTCCCCTCCCTGAGGCGGCGGATGGTGGTCCAGAATCGCTTCGAAGCCGTCTGGAAGTGGTTTTCCATGGCTTCCCCAAACTCCTCCCATGTCCGAGTTTTTGCCTCTGCGACCGCTAAAGCCGCATATCGCTTGGCCTGTCGGTACCTGTCTGCTGCTTCCGGAGTCCTATGAGCCAAAAGAACCCGATAGGACTCCTTCTTCAGCTTGACGGCATCCCTCACCGCCGGTGTCCACCAACGGGTTCTAGGATTACCGCCACAACAGGCACCAACCACCTTGCGGCCACAGCTCCAATCGGCCGCCTCGACAATAGAGGTACGGACCATCGTCCACTCGGACTCAATGTCCAGCCCCTCCCTCGTGACATGTTCAAAGTTCTTCCGGAGGCGGGAATTGAAACTCTCTCTGACAGGAGACTCTGCTAGGCGTTCCCAGAAGACCCTCACAATGCGATTGGGCCTGCCAGGTCTGTCCGGCATCCTCCCCCACCATCGCAGCCAAATCACCACCAGGTGGTGATTGGTAGAAAGTTCCGCCCCTCTCTTCACCCGAGTGTCCAAAACATGAGACCCCAAATCCGATGACACAACTACAAAGTCAATCATGGAACTGCGGCCTCGGATGTCCTGGTGCCAAGTGCACATATGGACACCCTTATGTTTGAACATGGTGTTTGTTATGGACAATCTGTGACAAGCACAAAAGTCCAATAACAAAACACTATCACGCTTCTCCAGGTTTCACTGTCGTTGCCAATATGAGTGTTGAAGTCCCCCAGTAGAACGAGGCAATCACCCAGGGGAGCACTCTCCAGTACTCCCTCGAGTGAATCCAAAAATGTTGGATACTCTGAGCTGCCCCTTGGCGCGTAAGCACAAACAACAGTCAGGACCCGTCCCACCACCCGAAAGCAGAGGGAAGCTACCTTCTCGTCCACTGGGTTGAACTCCGAGGTGACGTTCCGCGTCCCAAGAGCTAGCTTATGTAGCCGAGGATCGGACTACCAAGTGCCCTGCCTTCGGGTGCCGCCCAGCTCACATTGCACCCGACCTCTTGGCCCCTGCTATGGGTGGTGAGCCAATTGGAGGGGGTACCCACGTTGCTTCTTCGGGCTGTGGCCGGCGCTCGCCATCGTGCCCCACCTCCGGGCCTGGCTCCAGATAGGGGTCCCGGTGACCCGCGTCCCGGCGAGGGAAATCTGGGTCCTTCGATTGTATTTTTCATAGAGGTCTTTGAGCTGCTCTTTGTCTGATCCCTCACCTAGGACCAGTTTGTCTTGGGAGACCCTACCAGGAGGCATAAACACCCCAGACAACATAACTCCTAGGATCATTGGTACACGCAAACTCCTCTACCACCATCATCCCGCAGCACTTGCTGAGCAAACTGGCCCCCCTTGGATTCAGTACCCCCCTATGCAACTGGCTGCTTGACTTCCTCACAGACGGACCCCAATCTGTGAGAGTGGGCAACAACACCTCCAGTGCCATCTCCCTGAGCACCGGCTCCCCCCAGGGCTGCGTCCTGAGTCCGCTGGTGTTCACGTTGATGACCCATGACTGCTGCGCCAGGTCCACTACTAACCACATTGTGAAGTATGCGGACGACATGACAGTAGTGGGCCTCATCCGTGACAACAACGACATGGATTACAGGGAGGAGGTGAAACATCTGGTTGACTGGTGCAGAACCAACAACCTGGTCCTGAATGTCAACAAGACCAAGGAGATCATCTTTGACTTCAGGAAGCACCAGTCCAACCACGCTCCACTCTACATCAACGGCACAGCGGTGGAGATAGTAAGCAGCACCAAGTTGCTGGGGGTGCAGATAACTGACAATATAACTTGGTCCCTACACACCGGAGCTCTTGTAAAAAGAGCTCAGCAGCGCATGCACTTTTTGCGTCGGATGAAAAGAGCACAGCTCCCTCCCCCCATTCTCACCACATTCTACAGAGGCACTATAGAGAGCCTGCTGACCAACAGCATTTCTGTCTGGACTGGAGGCTGCAATGCCTCAGACTGGAAGTCTCTCCAGAGAGTGGTGAGGATGGCGGAAAAGATCATCAGGACTCCTCTTCCTTCTATCCAGGAGATCGCAAAAAGCCGCTGCCTGACCAGGGCTCAGAAAATCTGCAAAGACTCCTCCCACCCCCACCAAGGACTGTTTTCACTGCTGGACTCTAGAAAGAGGTTCCGCAGCCTCCGAAGCAGAACCTCCAGGTTCTGTAACAGCTTCTTCCCTCAGGCCGCAAGACTCTTGAACGCATCATAATTAAATTATCCCCTCAACTCCCCCCAAAATGGATTAACTCGCTGGAATAAAAAAGACAATATAACATACATCCATAAACGTGGACACGTGAAAAAGTGCAATATAATTATCTGTACAGTAATCTATTTATTTATTTATATTTATTTATATATATTTATTTATTTTATATATATATTTATATATCATTTATATATATTTATTTATTTATATATGCACCTTATTGCTTTTTTATCCTGCACTACCATGAGCTTATGTAACGAAATTTCTGTGACGACCGGGGCGCATGGTGATGCGGGGTTTCGTTCTCCCAGGATGCAACGGACTTCGGACACAGCGTGAAGGTAAAAGAAATGATTTATTTACGGAATAACTCAGAAGAAATAAAGAAAAGGGTGCTCATAGCACATAAGGTAAAAACTAAGGAAGACTAGCGTGGGAGCTAGCGAGTAACAGAGCCTAGCGTGGAAGCTAACAGGTACAGAACAAGAACAAAAGTCGTCTACTGTTGCAAAAAGCAAACTACGAAGCAAGACAGAATGACAGGGAAGGCAGGCTTAAATAATAATGTCAGTGATGACAAACAGGTGCGCGTCGGGAACAAACGCGGCAGGTGAAAATAATAAGCAGCCATGGCAACAAACTCAGGTGTACAAAACAGGCACTCAAGGAGTCCAAAACTAACCAAAAACACAAGTATCTTGAAAACGTAAACAAAAAATATGATCCGGGCAGCGGATCATAACAGTACCCCCCCTTAAGGGACAGATTCCAGATGTCCCCTGGACAAACTAAAATCCCCTCAACTATAACAAAGTTCAAGAGTCAAGGGAGGGTGGAGGGAGGATTTGGCGGAGGGTCGCCAGGCCACGTGTCCCCGAATCCACCGGGGACGAGTCAGGTGGCGTCGGCGAATGGAACGCCGCTGCCGGAGGCGAGGCGGGCGACCACGGAAAGGCCACTTTCGTGGCTGCCGAGAAGGTGGGCGTGGGTGGCGCCAGAAGTTCAGCAGCCGGAGAGTTCTACGACTACGTCTCAGGTGTCGCTGCCGTTTGCGCCACTGGCGTCCACACACTAACCGCCGAGAGCGCCGCCTGCGCAGCCAGACCACTCGAGGTCGCTGAGACGAAGATGAGGGCGAGGAAGGTGGCGGCTGGAAAGGCCCACCGGAGACGAGGAGAGAGCAAACGTCGCCGTGGAAGCAGGCGGAGTCGACGTCGCCGTGGAAGCAGGCGGAGTCGACGTCGCCGTGGAAGCAGGAGGAGTCGACGTCGCCGTGGAAGCAGGAGGAGTCGACGTCGCCGTGGAAGCAGGAGGAGGCATCGTCACCGTGGAAGCAGGCGGCTCGTCTGTCGGCGTTGGCGGAGCCAGAGGCGGAGCAGGCGGCTCGTCTGTCGACGTGGGCGGAGCAGGCGGCTTGTCTCTCGGCGTGGGCGGAGCCAGAGGCGGAGCAGGCGGCTCGTCTGTTGGCGTGGGCGGAGCCAGAGGCGGAGCAGGCGGCTCGTTTGTCGGCGTGGGCGGAGCCAGAGGCGGAGCAGGCGGCTCGTCTGTCGGCGTGGGCGGAGCCAGAGGCGGAGCAGGCGGCTCATCTGTCGGCGTGGGCGGAGCCAGAGGCGGAGCAGGCAGCTCGTCTGTCGGCGTGGGCGGAGCCAAGGGCGAATCAGGCAACGGAGTATCTGCGGGTGGTGGATGTCTCAGCTGGACTGCTGGGTTGGCCGTAGGGGGAATCATCACCTGCAGTGCGGTGAGTATACTTCCCAGCTGTCTCTCCAAAGCGTCAAGGCGGGCGTCTTGGCGTTCCGCCATGGCGTTGACGCAAGCCCCAAGAACGCCAAACTGTTCCTCCTGTTGTCCAAGTTGTCTGGCCTGTTGGTGCAATGCCCTTTTTACTTGGTCGGTCTCTGCGGGGTCTCGTGTGCTTTGCAGCGATGGAGCAGGAGGTGGAGAGGATGGTGTTTGCAGGACCACCAGGGTTGATGGTGGCGTCAGAGTGGCAGGCGTCCGGGCTGTCGTTGTCGTTGCCGTGGAAACAGGTGCTGGTGCGTAAACCAGACTTGGAGTCGGTGCTGGTGTGGGAACCAGACTTGGAGTCGTGTGCTGGTGTGGGAACCAGACTTGGAGTCGGTGCTGGTGTGGGAACCAGACTTGGAGTCGGTGCTGGTGTGAGAACCAGACTTGGAGTCGGTGCTGGTGTGGGAACCAGACTTGGAGTCGGTGCTGGTGCGGGAACCAGACTTGGAGTCGGTGCTGGTGCGGGAACCAGACTTGGAGCAGGTGCTGGGCGTGACTTTGGCGGAGGTGGCCTGGCCGGGGGTTGCGGCTTAGCATGCCGAAGGTCTGGTGGTGGAGGCCGGCATGGAGGTTTGGGCTTGGCTGGGCGCAGCTGTGCCCGCCCACTAGCAAAGCACCCAGTACTAGCCCCCCCCCTCAAGAAGCGGATCCCAGACGCGTCTTGTGCAGTCTGGAACAGTCTTTAGGGGTGGGAGGGAGGAGGTGAGGAGGGGAGTAGGCTCCTCCCCTTTTGATTGTCCAAATTGTCTATTCAGCTCTTCAATAGCATGCGGAGTGTCCTCTGCCGCTTGTGATTGTCCCTCAAGTTTTAGTTCAATCAGTACCTTCCGGTACCACTCATCCACCCAAGCAGGACTGTACTTCTCAAGGGGTGTCTCGGAAGATGACTGGGCTGGAACAGGAAGTGGGGAAGGCAGAGTAGCGCGTGGCACAGCAGACAGAGGAGTGGGTGGAGCTTGATTCTTAGGGGGTGGGGCCAAAGTAATTGGGGGCTGAGCTTGAAAGTCAGAAGGTGAGTGGGACTGACTAGAACTAGAATTAACAAAAATGTCCTGATAGTGTTTAATTGTCAAATTAAAGTCATTAGGAAGTGGCTGACAGTAAGAATTAACGGAATGCAGAAAAATGTCTTTTTCTATGACGTCATCAAAAGTGGACGGGGGCATGTCCTCGGGGGGCGACAACGGAATGACATCATAGCTGCAATCCCAGTGATTGACAGGCCAGTCGGATAACTCTTTGGAAAAGTGATCAGTATAATTACCAAATATTTGAGATGGGGAATCCTGGGCTGCTTGTTGGTGGCTGTGTTCAGGAGGGAAGAATTGCGGGGGTGGCGCGTCTCTGTCGCGAGCTGAAGCAGTTTTGTGCGACTTCCGCCTTCGCTGACGCGTGCGAGCGGGCTGAGAGCGGACCTCCCCGGGCCAGATGGAGTCGATCGGGACCAGAACACCTCCAGGTCCCCATATCATCTCCTCATCTGGATTGCAGCGGAGCGTCCCTGCCTCCATCGCTCGGAGGACCATCCACGCACCTTCTTCATCCACCTCCGTCATGCTCCATGCGAGAGAACTTCTTGCTTGCTTCGTACTGTGACGACCGGGGCGCATGGTGATGCGGGGTTTCGTTCTCCCAGGATGCAACGGACTTCGGACACAGCGTGACGGTAAAAGAAATGATTTATTTACGGAATAACTCAGAAGAAATAAAGAAAAGGGTGCTCATAGCACATAAGGTAAAAACTAAGGAAGACTAGCGTGGGAGCTAGCGAGTAACAGAGCCTAGCGTGGAAGCTAACAGGTACAGAACAAGGACAAAAGTCGTCTACTGTTGCAAAAAGCAAACTACGAAGCAAGACAGAATGACAGGGAAGGCAGGCTTAAATAATAATGTCAGTGATGACAAACAGGTGCGCGTCGGGAACAAACGCGGCAAGTGAAAATAATAAGCAGCCATGGCAACAAACTCAGGTGTACAAAACAGGCACTCAAGGAGTCCAAAACTAACCAAAAACACAAGTATCTTGAAAACGTAAACAAAAAATATGATCCGGGCAGCGGATCATAACAATTTCGTTCTTATCTGTACTGTAAAGATCAAATTTGAATGACAATATAAAGGAAGTCTAAGTCTAAGTCTATATATATATATATATATATATATATATATATATATATATATATATATATATATATATATATATATATAGTATTAATAAGTATTAATGTGGCAGCAAGGTGGTAGAGGGGTTAGTGCGTCTGCCTCACAATACGAAGGTCCTGAGTAGTCTTGGGTTCAATCCCAGGCTCGGGATCTTTCTGTGTGGAGTTTGCATGTTCTCCCCGTGACTGCGTGGGTTCCCTCCGGGTACTCCGGCTTCCTCCCACCTCCAAAGACATGCACCTGGGGATAGGTTGATTGGCAACACTAAATTAGCCTTAGTGTGTGAATGTTGTCTGTCTATCTGTGTTGGCCCTGCGATGAGGTGGCAACTTGTCCAGGGTGTACCCCGCCTTCCGCCCGATTGTAGCTGAGATAGGCTCCAGCGCCCCCCGCGACCCCAAAGGGAATAGGCGGTAGAAAATGGATGGATGGATAGAGGAGGATACCCAGTTGCAATACACTTTTCCACCACTTGTGGCAGTAAAGACAATATCAGACAAACAAAAAAAGTCAGGAGCTAAAATCAGAGAGAAGTTTCTTGAGCGCAAAAAATATGACTAAAGCGGCGAAGCTGTATTTTCATTTGCACTTTTGTTTAATTGACAGTTCATTTAGGAAACATGTATTAGTCTTTATTAATTGAGTTAGAATGTATTTATTTTAGCCCAACATAATTTTGTGTAAATGTATTTTTAATCACTCCGTTTGAGTCCTTTCTTATGCCATATATTTGATTAGTATTCATTTTCTCATCAGCCTGACCTAAGCCTAAGTTTATGTGTTAAATAAATAACAATCTTTGTTATTAACACATGGTTTGTAAGTAGGTTAGATACCATTATTAGATATGATTAAAAGCTTATATTTGAGTGGGGCCCCAGACCCTTGTAGTGGAAAAGTTGGGATCCTGAGGTCAAAAAGGTTAGACTTATTCTGAAGTTTCTCTTGCCTACATTAATATATTAACCTAACTAAGCTAACTAAGAAGTGAGAGCTTGTCAGAAATCTTCCTCAAGCTCTCACTGCACATTACCGCCACCTACAGGACTGGAGGGGTATACCACCCACACTGTTGCTACGACAGACATCTACTATATTCCTTTTATTGGCTGCTATGCTAGGATGTAGCATATCCACCCCAAGCTAGCGTTTCTGTTCCTTGTCCAAAGTTCACTATGCTGTTCTATGTATCTTATATTGTTATATGGCTGGTATTGTTGTGATATTTGCACCACTTCCTAAGAAACGTTCCATGCTAGCATCTAACAAAGAAGACCCCAGTAGTGGCCAAAAACAAAATAAATCATCTTTGACGAGGACACTTGGAAAGCCAAAACCTGAGATGTAAGAGTCTTTCTGACAGTGTTCCTTGTGTTACGATCAGTGTTGGGACTAACGCGTTACAAAGTAACGCCGTTACTTTTGGTGGTAAATAGTAATCTAACACGTTATTTTTTATATTCAGTAACTCAGTTACCGTTACTGCATGATGCATTACTGCGTTATTTTACGTTATTTTTTATGTAGTATCGGCTAGAAACTGAGAAGATCTGAGTGTGTTTTATTGCAGCACTGCGGAAGAGGCGACAAGAAAGAGGGGCGCCGCGCGCTGTTTGTGTGTAAATGTGTGTTTGTGTGGGAGGGGGCGTGTCTGTGTTTACTAACAAGACATCATGGTGAAGCCCGAAGCCGAGTTTCTTAACATGGAGATATTCTCACTACTTTTCTTTTGTCGACCACAAAGAAAAGAACATTTTAGTTAAATATAAGTTGTGTCTTGGATCAAATATCCTATCCTAGCAATTCAAATCTGCTGATACAGCTACAAAAGCAACATGCTTCGACGAAGCTAGTAAAGAGAGACACACTTCACCTGCTAAGCAACAGCGGCTGGATTTTAACGAGGCAATGCGCACTGAAGGTACACACTCTGTCAATTCTCTTATATACTGTTGCTCTTTCATTCTAGACTTCTAGAGTGTTTGATTATCACATCACTCTAAATTTATAGACTATAAAGTTCACAAACATAAAGAGGTGGGCCAGGCCAATCTTTCCTTATCTCTAAACTAAAACTGGGGAAATGTGTATAGTGTTCTGGGCTTCAGACATGATTTTATTTCAGAATTCCTTGAGATAAAAAAACGCCTGGTTAGGCTTTGTGTATGTAGTGTGTGCCTTCCTTGGTTTACAGCTATGTTGTTATTATGCTGTTTGTTACGTATGTATGTTATGTTGCAACTATTTAAAATAGTTTTGTCATTTTGTTCTGGCCTGAAACAAATCGGCCCTTTGAAACATATCTTTGTCTTTGTGTTGTATGTAGACCACATTGCTTAGCAGAGTTCAGTGATGCAAATGCATGTCAAGTTGATCAACAGATTGTATTATTCTTCAGTACAATAACAGTACTGAAATTAAGGCTAAAAGGGCATTAAATGGGGCCTTAAAAAAATAAAAAAAATAAATATATATATATATATAAGTAACTAAATAGTTACTTTTCACAGTAACGCATTACTTTTTGGTGTAAGTAACTGAGTTAGTAACTGAGTTACTTTTGAAATAAAGAAACTAGTATCTGTAACTAGGTACTGGTTTTCAGTAACTAACCCAACACTGGTTACGATGTTATCCGTCAAAACACACACGCACAAATGTCTACTTCCTGATGTCATACAGATAATAGTGTATCAACCAATCGTTGAAGTGAACCTACAGCAACAAACAAATACAACGCTGAACACGCTTTTTGACGATGTTTAAATCAATGTTGGGTTCCGACGTTGATTTGACCTTTGAAATGTGGTCATTTCCCAACCAATATTCTACAACACAAATACAACGTTGAAACAACATGCTTTTTGACGACGCTAAATCAATGTTGGGTTCTGACATTGATTTGACCATTGACATTTTGTCATGTCCCAACCAATATTCTACAACACAAATCCAACATTGAAACAACTTGCTTTTTGACGACGTTTATTTAATGTCAGGTTGTGACGTTGATTTGACCATTGAAATGTGGTCATTTCCCAACCAATATTCTACAACATAAATACAACGTTGATGCTTTTTGACGTTGATGCAATGTCAGTTTGTGACGTTGATTTGACCTTTGAATTTTGGTCATTTCCCAACCAATATTCTACAACATAAATACAACGTTGAAACAATGTGCTTTTTGATGACGTTTATTCAATAACAGGTTCTGATGTGCATTTGACCATTGAATTTTGGTAATTTCCCAACCAATATTCTACAACACAAATACAACGTTGAAACAAAATGCTTTTTGATGACGTTAAATCAATGTTGGGTTCTGACTTTAATTTGACCTTTGAAATTTAGTCATTTCCCAACCAATATTCTGCAACAAAAATACAACGTTGAAACAACATGATTTTTAACGTTTATGCAATGTCAGATTGTGACGTTGACTTGATCATTGAAATTTGGTTATTTCCCAACCAATATTCTACAACAAAAAAATAAAGAGGGAAAGATGAATGCAGCAATGTGCAGAAACATCCTGGATAAAAAACAACACTTCTTATCTAACCTGAATGAGCTTGAGAGGTGCTGCAAAGAGGAATGGGCCAAACTGCTCAAAGATAGGTGAGCCAAGCTTGTGGCATCGTATTCAAAAAGACTTGAGGCTGTAATTGCTGCCAAAGGTGCATCAAGAAAGTATTTACAAAATGATAACTATATATATATATATATATATATCTTTATATATATATATATATATCTTTTTTCTTTTTTTTGATAACATTGTCATTATGGAGTAAAGTCTGTAGAATGTTGAGGACAAAAATGAATGTATTCCATTTTGGAATATGGCTGTAACATAACAACATGTGGAAAAAGTGAAACGCTGTGAATACTTTCCAAATGGTCTGTATTTCCTGCACAGCCCGTTAATCCCACCACCTGTCCTCAAATAAAATATAGCTCACCAAAATAAAATGATTATTATTATTTTGGTGAGCTATATTTTATTTGAGGATAGGTCAACTATGCTGCACTGTATTGTATTCATAAATGAAAAACACCATTGGAAGTGTGTTGAAACTTATTTATTCAGTAAAAAAAATGTGGAGAGGAGTAATGAAAACAAGTAATGGCGACAAGTACACGCAATAATAAAATAAAAAAAAAAGCACTGTCAAAAACAGAACCTTTTAGAAAAAGTCTACCCTTGACCTTACTCGGTTTACTGGCTCAACTCAAAAGATGCGCAGCACCATTTTTTTCATCAAAAAAAAAAGAAGAACAATAAATCCCCACAGCACTTTTTGGATATATAGTGTATGTAAATAGTTTCTAAAAATAAAATAAAACAGCACTCACATACCCCCACTCATCACACATTTACCATTTCTACTCAACAACACAACATGCTTTGTGGACAGAAGTGTACTTTTGGCAGTTTTTGTACACACTTTACTCAATTATTCTGGATTTTGAGACTAGTAAAGCCATTTTTGTGTCATGGGTCATTGTCCCAGCAGGCAAAAGACATTGAAACAACATTGAGAAATTGTTGAATTAGGTCCTGACCTTGAGCAACTTAAACATAACGTTGAAATAACGTGCTTTTTGAGGATGTTTATTCAATTTCGTTGATTTGACCATTGAAATTTGGTGATTTCCCAACCAATATTCTACAACACAAACACAACGTTGAAACAACATGCTTTTTGACAACGTTTAATCAATGTCAGGTTCTGACGTTGATTTGACCAATGAAACTTGGTCATTTTCCAACCAATATTTTACAACACAAATACAACGTTGAAACAACATGCTTTTAGACAACGTTTAATCAATGTTGGGTTCTGACGTTTTGACATTGAAATTTTGGTCATTTCCCAACCAATATTCTACAACACAAATACAAAATTGCAACAACATACTTTTTGACGTTTATTTAATGTCAGGTTGTGATGTTGATTTGACCATTGAAATTTAGTCATTTCCCAACCGATTTTCTACAACACAAATACAACGTTGAAACAAGGTGCTTTTTTATGTTTATTCAATGTCAGATTTTGACGTTAATTTGACAATTGAAATTTGGTCATTTCCCAACCAATATTCTACAACACAAAAACAATGTTAAAACAACATGCTTTTTGACGACGTTTAATCAATGTTAGGTTCTGACGTTGATTTGACCATTGAAACTTGGTCATTTCCCAACCAATATTCTACAACACAAATACAACGTTGAAACATGCTCTTTAACAACGTTTAATGAATGTTGGGTTTTGGCGTTGATTTGACCATTGAAAATTGCTTATTTCTCTACCAATATTCTACAACACAAATACAATGTTGAAACAACATGCTTTTTGACAACGTTAAATCAACGTTGGGTTTTCAGACGTTGATTTGACCATTGAAATTTGGTCATTTCCCAACCGACAACATTGTCTCAATTTACAAATGCAACTATTTTGCAACGTTGTTTGTATGTACTGTATAATCAACGTTGTATCAATGTCTTGTGTCTGCCGAGGTGTGTATGATTTTTGAAGAATATTTCTGATTTCACTCCAAATGTCCTCTATAGTGTCAAAGGTCACAGTTTTACAGAGCCCTTGGTTTGAATTCATCTGGAAGCAATATGTTTAATTAAATATACATGCAATGCTAAAATAAGAGAAGCCTTATCAAGTACCGTATTTTTAGAACAATAAGGCACACCGGATTATGAGGCTCACTGTCGATAAGTAGGTCTATTCAGGTCTATTTTCATAAATAAGGCGCATTTAAGGGGTCATATTATGATTTGTTTTGTCACATTTAAAAGACTTCCTTGTGGTCTCCATAACATGTAATGGTGGTCCTTTGGTCCAAATGTTGCATATATTATGTTTTACAGACCATCTTTAAGTCTCCTAATAGGTGCCGTAATGCTGCGACAATGCGTCAAGCGGTGCGACTTCGTAGCTTACCAAAGTCGTATTAAAACATTTTGACAGGTTTTTTGTAATGTTCTATATTCTCAATGAAACATCAATGTTTTGGTGTTGCTTGCTTACGTGTTCTTGCTGGCGTCATTTATTTAACAGGCGCCAGTCACCCTGCAGTCCACACGTATCTCTTATGTTTGACTGCCATCTACTGGTCACACTACACAATGCACCTAATGAAATAGGTTCCAAGCCGGTAAGCACAACCAGAATTAATACCTACATTAGGCGCACCGAGTTATAAGGCGTACTGTCCATTTTTGAGAAAATGAAAGGATTTTAAGTGCACCTTATAGTTCGAAAAATATGGTACTGCAGAATGATCCTTATGGAATCATCATAATAAGATGCGAATATAAGACCCATGTTAAGCCTGCTGATGTCTCGCTAGTGTGCACTGATGGTGATCCTACTTCTTTGACTTCCTTGCCAGCGCCCTCTTCAGGGCAGGGTCCTTCTGGTTCTGGGTGGTGTCCTGGTGAGGGTGACTCCGGGTTGTCTTTGACTCATAAAGCTGCTTGAGGCTGAGCGTTTGATGCTCCTTGGCAGTGCCGCGCTGGGCCTGGCGCAGGAGACGCTTCATGGTCCTCACCTTCTCCCTCAGGTGGCCGTTGGCCTTCTCCAAGTAGCGCACGTTCTGAGAGAGCGTCCTCACCTTCTCCTCCTCCTCGAACAGAGCCTTCTGCACCGCCGAGCACAACAGCTGTGGGGAGAGCAGTAAATGGAGTCAAGGTATGTTAACATGACGCTTGTCAGTTGAGTTGATGAGCCACAAAATGCTAATTAATGAACATTGTGCAACATGGCTCCATAGAGACCTCGCAGTTTTGGATTTAATCCCTCACTAGTACTGAGTGATGTTTCTTATTGGGATTTTTGTGTGCATATTTTGGGCTCTTAACAATTCGATCCGATTTCGATTCCTGGTGTGACGATTTGATTCAGACTCGATTCTTGATTCAAACCGATTCTCACATGTATTATTGTGTGAATGTCCAAGCATTCTACACCAAAATATATTCTATATATTATTATTCCGCCACAAAAGTGTGGCGCGCTCCAAAGCCCACAGTTTTTATCCGATCAGAACAGATCAAGTATCAAAACGTTTGGCTCGACCGGGAATCGCGAGCTCCTCCAAAAATTGTTGAAAAGGTATCCCAGGTTACCCAGAATTCCTAGTTTCCCGGGTCATTTTGCCCATTGAAAATGAATGGGCCAATTTTCAAACATGCACAATTTCCACACCCGATTCAATCCACACACTCCACTCACCTTGGACAATCAAAGTGAGTGGCCCCCCACAGAAGGAGAAGTGGAAGAAGAAGAAGAAGAAGTGGAAGAAGAAGAAGAAGAAGTGAAAGAAGAAGAGTGGAACAAAGAGGTAAATGAAGAAGTAAATGAAGAAGCAAATACGAAGAAGAATTAAATGCAGAAGAACAAGGAACAGATACTGAAGAAGAAGAAGAAGAAGAAAAAGAGACAGAAGAAGAAGAAGAAATAGATACCGAAGAAGAAGAAAAGGATACAGAAGAAGAAAAGGCTACAGAAGAAGAAAAAAAGGATATAGAAGAAGAAGGAAAAGATACAGAGGAAGAAGACGGAAAAGATACAGAAGAAGAAGAAGAAAAGGACACAAAAGAAGAAAAGGACACAGAGGAGGAGAAGACCGGGGCCACAGGGGGACCTGGCCGTCCCCACTTCCCGCGGCGAGGAGGCGAGGCCGGCAGTCCAACAGCGAGGCAGGGCACGCCGGAGCCCGCTCCAAGATGGCGGCAAGGAGGGGTGGCCGGCAGTCCAACAGCGAGGCAGGGCACACTGGGGCCCACTCCAAGATGGCGGCGAGGACGCGTGGACGACGAGCGAGCAGCGAGGCGGGGCGGTGCCGGGAGCAACGCCGCAATCAGTACAATCGCTCAGCTGGGCACAATTTAAAGGGGAACATTATCACCAGACCTATGTAAGCGTCAATATATACCTTGATGTTGCAGAAAAAAGACCATATATCTTATTAACCGATTTTCGAACTCTAAATGGATGAATTTTGGCGAATTAAACGCTTTTCTATTATTCGCTCTCGGAGCGATGACGTCACAACGTGACGTCACATCGGGAAGCAATCCGCCATTTTCTCAAACACCGAGTCAAGTCAGCTCTGTTACTTTCCGTTTTTTCGACTGTTTTCCGTACCTTGGAGACATCATGCCTCGTCAGTGTGTTGTCGGAGGGTGTAACAACACGAACAGGGACGGATTCAAGTTGCACCAGTGGCCCAAAGATGCAAAAGTGACAAGAAATTGGACGTTTGTTCCGCACACTTTACAGACGAAAGCTATGCTACGACAGAGATGGCAAGAATGTGTGGATATCCTGCGACACTCAAAGCAGATGCATTTCCAACGATAAAGTCAAAGAAATCTGCCGCCAGACCCCCATTGAATCTGCCGGAGTGTGTGAGCAATTCAGGGACAAAAGACCTCGGTAGCACGGCAAGCAATGGCGGCAGTTTGTTCCCGCAGACGAGCGAGCTAAACCCCCTGGATGTCTTGGCTCACACCGTCCCTTATGCCACCGAAGATGATCAAGAGAAGAATATCGACTTAACTAGCTTCCCTGGCCTGCTGACATCAACTCCAAAACTGGACAGATCAGCTTTCAGGAAAAGAGAGCGGATGAGGGTATGTCTACAGAATATATTAATTGATGAAAATTGGGCTGTCTGCACTCTCAGAGTGCATGTTGTTGCCAAATGTATTTCATATGCTGTAAACCTAGTTCATAGTTGTTAGTTTCCTTTAATGCCAAACAAACACATACCAATCGTTGGTTAGAAGGCGATCGCCGAATTCGTCCTGGCTTTCTCCCGTGTCGCTGGCTGTCGTGTTGTTTTCGTCGGTTTCGCTTGCATACGCTTCAAACCGATATGGCTCAATAGCTTCAGTTTCTTCTTCAATTTTGTTTTTGCTACCTGCCTCCACACTACAACCATCCGTTCCAATACATGCGTAATCTGTTGAATCGCTTAAGCCGCTGAAATCCGAGTCTGAATCCGAGCTAATGTCGCTATAGCTTGCTGTTCTATGCGACATGTTTGTTTGTGTTGGCATCACTATGTGACGTCACAGGAAAATGGACGGGTGTATAAAACGATGGTTAAAATCAGGCACTTTGAAGCTTTTTTTAGGGATATTGCGTGATGGGTAAAAATGTGAAAAAAACTTCGAAAAATAAAATAATGGGAACTGATTTTTAATGGTTTTAACCCTTCTGAAATTGTGATAATGTTCCCCTTTAAATATCCTCTTGCACTGTATAAAAGGGCGTCAGCTGTAAACGTCAGGGGGAGAGACGGAAAGAGAAACCGGAGCCAAGAGAAAGAGACCGAGAGCCCAAGGGAGACGAAGACTCGCGCGGCTGAAAAGCAAGCGGAAGAGCGAGCAGGTGGAACCGGAGCTGAAAAGCGCCCGGCGAAAGGAGACGCAGATTTATTGAAATAATAAAGAAGTCTAAACCTGCTCGACAATGTCCTTCCTTGATGGTCCTGAGAACTCGGACGATGGCACGGGTCGTTTACACACACCTAACCTTATCCGTGTCCACACACAACAATGCCACCGTTTAAGACCCCCGGACCCCTCCGTCCGCTGGCGCAACACGATCTCGTACGCATGCACAGAAAATGCGCACGTCATAGTCAACTCCAGTGTTGCTTTGTGTGCAAGTTCTTAAATGTAACTTATCTGACCAATATCCAGTGTTGTGGTATTTCAATGAACTGGAACCCAGTGTGCTGTGGGGCCCTATTGTAGTGAATCACACCTGAGACATCATAAATTAAATCTTTATTAGACACGTAAACAATGTGATAAAGAACATTTAACATGAATCAATCTCGGGATCTAAATATCTGGTCAAGACACTTTTCACTGTTTTGCCTTTGCCTTCATTGTCCATTCGCTTTTGGTGACTTTATATACTCTGGACCTAGACGTTGAGTCCGCGACATACATGGCGGACAATAACTGATACAGTATGCTTTGCCAGTCCAAATGCATTCGCCGTTTTCCTCGACGGCCAGGCAATACAAAGCACACGCTACCTTTTTTTTTACCACATCCATGGGAGCTCGCATTCTCCTTGTCTCTACTTTGACAAATGGACAAAGTTTTTCGCTGATATTCGAAAGTTCTCTTGCCGTCTAAAAATGTTTTATCCCAAATAGCTGCAATCGCTTTCTTTTAAGGTATTCATGTGTGATTTCCACAAGTATATTTCCAGTGGTTAGCTCCGAGCTTTATTATGAAGCTGGCTGTGTCGTGTTCTTTCTGACGTCACTTCCTGTGTGGGGCGAGGTCTCTCTGGCGTCACTTCCTCTCTGAACTCACTTTGTAAACGATCAATGAGTCCATACAAAGCTAAGTGCCGGAGATTCAAGAATTACACGGCTTATTTACCGGTGTAAAAATTTGTCCGAGGAGGGGGACCTTAAACGCTGGTTTAGTGTGGCTGAAACGGCGCTTAGGCTAAATAATTATTCGTTTAAGGGGTTAGACGACTTAGTGGAGACATGGCCTAAATCGAGAGCTTTGCCTTCTGGCTCAGCTCCCTCTTCACCACAACAGTGACTGCATCACTGCTGATGCTGCACCGATCTGTCTGTCAATCTTGCGTTCCATTCTTCCCTCATTGGTGAACAAGACCCTGAGACACTTGGACTCCTCCACTAGAGGCAGAACATCACTCCGAACCCGGGGGTTTGCAGTTTCACCCTTTTCCGACTGAGAACCATGGCCTCAGATTTCAAGGTCCTCATCCCATCTTCAAATCCACAAAACACATGTGGACGAACAAAATTGATAATAGATAATGATAACATACATGTTGCAAAAACTGTCAATGAAATGTACGTGCAAATGAAAATACAGCTTCACCACTTTAGTCATAATTTTTGCGCTCAAGAAACTTTTCAACGACTTATACTCCAGACTTTGTTTGATATTGACATTACTGCCGCAAGTGGTGGAGAAGTGTTTTACAGGTGAGTACAACTGTGGCCCATACGGACCACAGCTGAGAAACAAATGTGTTTGGCGGCCCTTTAGGGGGCGCTCTTGACCCAACAATGGCCCTATTGTTAAGAAACACTGCAGTAGATCATATAAGCAATAATCATGTGACTAATTGACTAACGGAAAAAATAATTACTGACTAGTCTACTTTTGAAATAATTGTTAGGTGCAGCCCGAGTTGAAAACCACTTGCAGTCTTCCAACTCATTTGTATCGGAGGTACATGCAACTCTCCTTCTCCGGGCAAAGCTCTGTTGTTTTGTAACAAAAGTGTTGCATTTGACTTTAGCTGATGCAAATGACACTGGTGCTGTGGTTTGGGTATTTCAATAAAGTTGACCAAATAAAGAAAATACTTCCCCCAGCTGGCTTTTTCATTCTAGAAAACCAGCAGCCAGAAGCACCTACTACTACAACCATCACGTACCAGCCAATAGACAAATACCAAGATACAAAACCCAAAACCAGCGAAGTTGGCACGTTGTGTAAATGGCAAATAAAAACAGAATACAATGATTTGCAAATCCTTTTCAACCTATATTCAATTGAATAGACTGCAAAGACAATATATTTAATGTTCGAACTGAGAAACGTGTTTTGTTTTTTTCAAATAATCATTAACTTCGAATGAGGTGGCGACTTGTCCAGGGTGTACTCCGCCTTCCGCCCGAATGCAGCTGAGATAGGCTCCAGCACCCCCCGCGACCCCAAAAGGGACAAGCGGTAGAAAATGGATGGATGGATTAACTTAGAATTTAATGGCAGAAACACATTGCAAAAAAAAGTTGGCACAGGGGCATTTTTACCACTGTGTTATATGGCCTTTCCTTTTAACAACACTCAGTAAACGTTTGGGAATTGTGGAGACCAATTTTTGAAGCTTTTCAGGTGGACTTATTTCCCATTCTTGCTTTGATGTACAGCTTAAGTTGTTCAACAGTCCGGGGTCTCCGTTGTTGTATTTTAGGCTTCATATTGCGCCACACATTTTCAATGGGAGACAGCTCTAGACTACAGGCAGGTCAGTCTAGTACCCGCACTCTTTTACTACGAAGCCATGCTATTGTAACACGTGGCTTGGCATTGTCTTGCTGAAATAAGCAGGGGCGTCCATGATAACGTTGCTTGGATGGCAATATATGTTGCTCCAAAACCTGTATGTACCTTTCAGCATTAATGGTGCCTTCACAGATGTGTAAGTTACCCATGCCTTGGGCACTAATACACCCCCATACCATCACAGATGCTGGCTTTAGAACTTTGCGCCTATAACAATCCAGATGATTCATATCCTCTTTGGTCCAGAGGACACGACGTCCACAATTTCCAAAAATATTTTGAAATGTGGACTCGTCAGACCGCAGAACACTGTTCCACTTTGCATCAGTCCATCTTAGATGAGCTCGGGCCCAGCGAAGCCGGCGGCATTTCTGGGTGTTGTTGATGAATGGCTTTTGGGATGGTGTCCTGCTGGCCCCACTATGGACTGGACTCTTACTATTATGTTGGATCCACTATGGACTGGACTCTCACAATGTTATGTCAGACCCACTTGACATCCATTGCATTCGGTCTCCCCTAGAGAGAGAGGGGGGGGGGGGGGTTACCCACATATGCGGTCCTCTCCAAGGTTTCTCATAGTCATTCACATCGACGTCCCACTGGGGTGAGTTTTTCCTTGCCCTTATGTGGGCTTTGTACCGAGGATGTCGTTGTGGCTTGTGCAGCCCTTTGAGACACTTGTGATTTAGGGATATATAAATAAATATTGATTGATTGATTGATTGATATTTGCTTTGCATAGTAGAGTTTTAACTTGCACTTACAGATGTAGCGACAAACTGTAGTTACTGACAGTGGTTTTCTGAAGTGTTCCTGAACCCATGTGGTGATATCCTTTACACACTGGTGTCGCTTTTTGATGCAGTACCGCCAGAGGGATCGAAGGTCCGTAATATCATCGCTTACGTTCAGTGATTTCTCCAGATTCTCTGAAACTTTTGATGATATTACTGACCGTAGATGGTGAAATCACTAAATTCCTTGCAATAGTTTGTTGGGAAATATTGTTCTTAAACTGTACAACAATTTGCTCACGCCTTTGTTCACAAAGTGGTGATCCTCGCCCCATCCTTGTTTGTGAATGACTGAGCATTTCATGGAAGCTGCTTTTGTACCCAATCATGGCACCCACCTGTTCCCAATAAACCTGTTCACCTGTGGGATGTTCCAAATAAGTGTTTGATGAGCGTTCCTCAACTTTCTCATTCTTTTTCCCCCACTTGTGCCAGCTTTTTTGAAACACGTTGCAGGCATCAAATTCCAAATGAGCTAATATTTGCAAAAAATAACAATGTTTTCCAGTTTGAACGTTAAGTATCTTGTCTTTGCAGTCTACATTAATCAATTGAATATAGGTTAAAAAGGATTTGCAAATCATTGTATTGTGTTTTTATTTACGATTTACACAACGTGCCAACTTCACTGGTTTTGGGTTTTGTAGATTTGAATACCAAAAAGTAATAAAATTGCTTGCTTATTATCTGATTTCATTTATTGCCGTTGGGACACTTAATTGATGTTGCATGTCATCGTCACAGTTCTTGGATCAGAACAATATGTACACGGCTTAAAGTCTTTTCTACGTAGGAATATGCATGTTAGAAGTTATGTTGAGGGGAAACACATGTCTCCGACTTAAGCGACAAACTTAAGCGCGAGCACAATGACTGAAGCCATAATCTTTGCAACACAAGAGCAGCAATTGGTTTACCCTGTGTGTGTTTGGTGTATACCACAGTTTGATCTCGAGGTGAGGCCAGTCATTGTTGTCATTTTGACCTGATACATGAACCAAGTTTTTGTGTTTTGGGGGGGAGCTTATATCTCGAGAAACTGCCACAGAGCTCTAAATATCACTCGGTAATTACAATCACAGAACAGCCAGATGCCAATTTTGGTGTTATTAACGGAAATCCTAACTGTGTTTATAATTCTCTTTTTCCTGTGGTTTTGCTTTCACGGGAAGTCAGCAAGTGATTGAAAACAGACAGAAGACCAAAATGAGAGGGACTGGGCCAAATGTTTGTGCTTATTGCTGGGAAAGAAGCAGTGGTGAGTGAGTGGAAACCATAAATACACGCAAATAAAAAAAAAAGCTAAATACACGGATCCAAAATTAGGATGTTGAGCCAGCAACTTTGGTTAAAACATACAGTCGTGTCATTAGGCATAACTTAGCTTTGGATTTCATACTACAGCTGACCCATTCTGGAAGATTACCAGAAAGGATCCTCTACTATATATCAGATAACATGCTGTCTGTCTGCCAAATGAAGGCTGGAAACAAATATATTGTGTAAAGGGAGCTCCCAAAGATTCACAGAGGTCATTTCAGCATCACTATTTTCCATTAAAAATCCCCAAGGAATTGATGGCCTTCATTGTTTCTCACAGACTCTTCATCAAACTGATATTTACGTTTATGGAGTTGCGCCCATGAAAACATTTCCAAATCTTCTCTGCCAGTGCCAAACAATTTTTGTCTGTGTTGCTATGGACTTTTGTGTTGAGCTTCTGGTACTCCTTAGACCTGTGAGAACGGGCCCTGCTACAGTGGTCAGTAGGTTTCCGCTTTCAAAATCTAGGTTTCCACTCTAAAAATCTGCATGCCACATGACCAATATAGATAGGACAACTTTAGGCCGGTGTTACGCAAAATCAAGTTGCGGCATTAATGAAAGTGAGCACCAGAGCTATCCCTAAACGGAGGGCCGAGTTTAGGGAAAGAAGACGACACTCCAAGAAGGCCGTTTCCTGCACCCTGTCGGCACTCAGGTACCATAGGATGTCTTGCACAAATTTGCAGTGGTAAGGTTTGCAGGACAATATGGCCGACAGACAATCTGGAACAGACTGCGCACAGAACAATATCCAGACACATGTTGATTGATTGATTGAGAAGTTTATTGACATCTTAAAGAATTTAATCCATGTAATGCTTTAAAAAAGCAAACAGATGGCACAAAAAGCCAAAAGGCTTGTTTCCATTATGGTCCATTAAATATATGGCTACCAGGAGCCCTGCCATGACTGCCCTTCACCATCAGGCCCATTTTATTTTCCAAATCTTCTCTGCCAGTGCCCAAGAGTTTTTATCTGTGTTGCTATGGACTTTTGTGTTGAGCTTCTGGTACCCTTTAGACCTGTGAGAACGGGCCCTGCTACAGTGGTCAGTAGGTTTATGCTCTAAAAGTCTAGGTTTCCGCTCTAAAAATTTGCATGCCACATGACTGATATGAATAGGGAAACTTCAGGCTGGTGTTACGCAAAACGAAGTGGTGGCATTAATTGAAGTGAGCACCAAAGCCATCCCTAAACGGAGGGCCGAGTTTCATATACCAGGGGAAGCCAGGGAAAGAAGACGACACTCCAAGAAGACTGTTAACTACACCATGTCAGCACTCAGGTACCGTAGAAGGTCTTCTACAAATTCGCAGTGGTAAGGTTTGCAGGACAATATGGCTGACAGACAATCTGGAACAGACTGAGCACAAAATAAACTCCAAACACATATGGCTACCAGGAGCCCTGCCATGACTGCCCTTCACCATCAGGCCCATTTTAATTACCAAACAATAAACAAGAGTCAATGGCAGAAGAAGCTGTTTGGCACGGAAAGAGAAGATTTGGAAAATTCTGCATGGACGCACATGCTCATCTCTGCAGCTCATCCCGCAAATGCAAGCCCCTTACAAATGTGGCACCATTTTAAAAGGACAATAAACAGGCTTTCGAGATTTATGTGCAAGAATTTGAAACAATTAAAAAATCGACCAAACACAAATTTCCTGACTCGCTATCTTTATAGGTATTTTTCTTCTTTGACTCCATGTAAGTTGTTTTACTTTTGTTACTTTTTGTACATCACATTAAAGAAAAATGCAAACATGCGTATTTATGTTATTGTCCCTAAACAGAGTGGAGAAATGATAAGCTAACCTGTGGTGGCTGTTAACCTTGAATTTTAGGGGAGGACCTATGATCAAAGTTTAGAACAAGGGTGTCCAAACTTTTTGACTAGGGGGCGGCATTGGGCTAAAAAAATGTCGAACAGATATAAAGTAACTATATATATGTGTATATATATATATATATATATATATATATAAACATGATGTCTCGCGGGCCAAATTGTGGCAGCTGACGGGCCTTCGGTTTGGATACGCCTGGTTTAGAACATACAGTGGAATCTCGATGTATCATCCCTCATTGTACAAACTTTTTGATTTACTGACCAAAGCCCCGAATAACTAATATTATTTGGTGTACGAACCTTGTCCCAGTGTACCGACGTTTCTTCCACCCATTGTGTGCCAAGCAGCACAGCCACTGTGGGCGAGCTAATTGTGTTCATTCAGTCTGCAGCGCAGTGCTGGCTTTAGCTACTGTGCTAATTGCTACTTTGTGTTCTTTTTACATGTTTTTTTTACCCTTTTTACAGCATTTATTAATTTTGCTCACTCAACATTAGTAAAAAAAAAAGCAATGGCGAAGCGATGTGTGGTTGAAATTATTCAGAAAATTTCCACAGCATTGTTGACACTGCCTCAACCACCCCCACATTCCATGCGTGCAAAGAAGATTAACCAACAAAGTAAAGTGTGTTTTATTTTATTTTTTATTTCTAATAATTGTTACAACCTGGCTGTTAAAGTTAAAGTTTTGTGATTTCAAAATGTGAGTGCACCACAGGGCTAGTGACAGTGTGTGTGTATGTGTTGTCAAATGAGGCAAGTTCAGCTAGTTGTTGTTTTGCTACGTTATTCGGTAGAAAGTTGATCCATCACCCCCCTGTTAAAGTTAAAGTTCCAACGATTGTCACACACACATTGGGTGTGGTGAAATTTGACCTCTGCATTTGACCCATCCCCAAGTTCACCCCCTGGGAGGTGAGGGGAGCAGTGAGCAGCAGCGTGCGCCGCGCTCGGGACTCATTTGGTGATTTAACCCCCAATTCCAACCCTTGATGCTGTGTGCCAATCTGGGAGGTAATGGGTCCCATTTTTTGTAGTATGTTTGTTTAATCTACAGAACTGCATAGCACTTTATATTCTGTTAAAAATTTACAAACTTTTACTAAAAGATGAATTTTTGTCGAGGTTGGAGCACATTGTTTCTTTGCTTCAATGTACAAACTTTTCAATTTATTAACCCTGTTCAAGAACCAATCGTGTTTGTAAATCGAGGTTCTACTGTACACTCAATCTTGTCTATAGCGCCCACTCAGGGGAAAACATGGCCACTATAGACAGGTGGCCATACATCATTGCAGAACATGTTGATAGTAGTGGCCGCTATGAGGAGTAAGAAAAAAACTACTATTTATGTTCTTTGCGAGGGAAATTTTTTTGGCCACCATCGGCAAATGTCTGCCATAAACAGGTGGCCTCTAACACAGTTTTGACTGGAGTAGGTTAAAAATTAATCAAATAATACGTCATATTAAAGTCTTGGATGAGTGCATCTAGAGTTGTGATCATTTTGTCAATATGTCCTAATGTACCCCTCCTGGTCCAGCCCCTTCTTCCGTTTCACTCAGGGCGCGGACTTGGTACCGTTTAATGAGAGTCAAGAGCGCTAAGCGTTGGCACCAAGCTCAAAGCCCAAGTTTTCAACTTGATGTGCAGCGCAAGCAAATTTCAGTCCGACCTGCAGGACGTTTCCAAATAATTTTTTAGACCTTTAACGTCGAAACTGTAGCCGCCATTATGATGTGCAGTGCTGTTTTCAAATTACCGTAAATCTTGAACTATATAAATTACAGTTTGTATTACAATGTTTGGAATCTGCGCTTTTGAATGATATACAAATTATTACTGTAATCTACGTCACAGCAGCTCAGCCGAGGTATCGAGCAGTGATGGTGGGGTTTGTTTGTGTGTTTATATATATATATATATATATGTGTGTGTGTGTTTGCGTATATATGTATGTCTGTGTTAGGGAGTGAGGTTTACCAGCATCCCTCTGGCTGGCCTCCGTTACACTTTCATATGTTGACCTAATCAACAACAGTAATCTGCAAAAGCTTTTCTGTGTGGACTGTTTCTTTAATTCTATAGTGACTCAAACTGCAAAAAAAAAATGGCTGTATTATCCACTTAACACAGATCCTCACCTAAATGTAATGGATCTGCCTTGGTTCTAGTACTACCACCAAAAAGTTTGGTGCAACACGATTTTGTATTTTTTGTGTGTAATCCTTATAATTGTGTGTGTTATTCCACATTGTTTTTCGCTGTTTTACTCACTTTTTTTAAATGGTGTAAAGCACTTTAAACTGGATCTACTAAAATGCAGGTAAAAAGGTGTCTAATGCTCAAACCAAAAATAAACAAAAGGTGAGTGCCCCTAAGAAAAGACATTGAAGCTTAGGGAAGGCGATGCTGAACTAAACTAAAACTGAACTGGCTACAAAGTAAACAAAAACAGAATGCTGGACGACAGCAAATACTTACTGTGGAGCAAAGACGGCGTCCACAAAGAACATGGGTCGGTATAACTCGGTTGGTAGAGTGGCCGTACCAGCAACTTGAGGGTTCCAGGTTCGATCCCCGCTTCCGCCATCCTAGTCACTGCCGTTGTGTCCTTGGGCAAGACACTTTACCCACCACCTGCTTCAAGTGCCACCAACACTGGTTTAAATGTAACTTAGATATTGGGTTTCATTATGTAAAGTGCTTTGAGTCACTAGAGAAAAAGCGCTATATAAATAGAATTCACTTCACTTCACATACGAACATGACATGACAATCAACAATGTCCCCACAAAGAAGGATAAAAACAACTGAAATATTCTTGATTGCTAAAACAAAGTAGATGCGGGAAATATCGCTCAAAGAAAGACATGAAACTGCTACAGGGAAATACCAAAAAAAGAGAAAAAGCCACCAAAACAGGAGCGCAAGACAAGAAGTAAAACACTACACACAGGAAAACAGCAAAAAACTCAAATTACCTCACGGCGGGATGTGACAGGTGGTGACAGTACACCTACTTTGAGACAAGAGCTATATTGATGCATGCTTGGTTATAGTTCAAAGTCATATCCAACAATTGCGACAACTTTTTACTGTCAACTGAGTTTTGTTTTTTAATGATTTCTGCTGGTGGTGTGCCTCCGGGTTGAAAAATGTGCCTTGGCTCAAAAAAGGTTGAAAAACATTGATATATATATATATATATATATATATATATATATATATATATATATATATATATATATATATATATATATATATTTATATATAAAATTGTATTTGTTTCTTCTCCTATAGGCGTTCTGATGATCAGCATATATTTTGCATATTCATAAATACAGATGCGCGAAATGGCGCTCCTAATTCTACTCACAAGTTTAGTAGTGCTATCAAATTTGCACGTGTTTCAGTGCACGCAGACCTTAAGTAAATCCAACCCTTTGTGTTGCAAGTGCAATATAAATAAAGTTTGACTGATGGATTGAAAATGACTGTTGGGGTAAAAAGCTATCAAAACAATGAAATTAGAGGTGACCAAAGACTTTGGCACATTGCTGCATTTCTAGCGCTTGAAAGTGTCATATTAACTCTTGCTGTATATTTTATACTTGCTTAAGTCTTCCATGAATCAGTATATTAATGCATGTTGTGGTACTTCAGTCACTTTTAAATTAAATAAACACCATTGAGCATATGTTTACATGATGTAATCGTACATAAGGGTTTCCACATGCTGCTCTTAAAACAATCCACAGCTATAGAACAAAACCAAAGGCCTGGGGCCTCATATAGTAGGAGTTGCGTGGATTTCCGACTAAAATCCAAAAACTACATACGCAAGAAAACAATTCTGGTGTACTAAAGTGTGCGCACGCACTAATCAAGCACATTTCTTTGTTGCGTCCCAATCAACATGGAATTGATCGCAGATGTTTGCTTGGCTGGGCACACACAGGCCACGCCCCCTTATAAATACGCAAATCATATTGAAATTAGCCATGTGCCTGAGATCTGCATGCTCTGCCCAATCAGAATTCAGTAGGAGTCAGTGGGCTATGCTTCATTCTCGTGCATCTAGCGAACGAAAAAGGGTCGAATGGAACAGCATGTGCGATGCTGCCAATGAGTCAGAGAAACGCACACAGGAACAAATAAGAAATATATGGCACTACATCAGGAAGTAGGTGATAAAGTACAGCTCACCCCGTTGATTACCCAATATAAATATCATTTGTGTAACTTGCAACAAAATGTGTTCATACACTAGCCTGCTCACAGCCAGATTTGAGTTTCATGGAATAAACGGTTATATTTGTTTTGCAATCTTTTACATTCAAACATGTCAGCATATGAAAAAGGATACAAAATACTTTGAATCTTGTTGGATAACTCAAATTATTATTATAACCCAGGAGAGCTACTTGACACAAAGTCGGGTCATTCCTCTCTAACGTCTCTGATACTTTTAATGCTGCTCAGCCACCAACAGCTGCAACTGGTCAAGCTGGTGCTGGAGTCACAGGAAGACATTGTAGCATAAATATGCAGCAAAAGAATCGCCGAGATCAGGTATGCCCAAAGTGGGGCCCGTCATGTTATTTAATTGGCCTGCCAAAGGGTGCCTACAAAATTTATTATGTATTTATACTGACCTCTTTCAAGCTACACTATCATCCGCAAGGCTACACTGTAAAAAAAAAAGTATATTTTACAGTAAAAACATGGCAGCTCAGTCACCGAAATTTACCATAAAATCATAATTTTTACATTTACAGTAATGCACTGTAAAAACAACGGCCGTAGATTTCACAGCAAAGATGTAGCAACTCAGTCACCAGAATTTTGCGGTACAAATAACAGTGGTACTGTTTTTTAATTTATAATGTAATGAAAACAACATTTTGTCCACTAAGCTGCCAGTTCTTACAAAAAAAAGAACTGGCAGCTTAGTGGACAAAATCTTCCTATAAAAATAACAGTGGTACCGTTTTTTACTTTACAATAATGCATTGTAAAAAGTGTCCATAGATATTACGGTAAAAAAAACTGGCAGTCCAGTCACCAGAATTTTGACATATGATCAACAGTGGTACAGTTTTCAATTCACAGTGATTTGGTGTAAAATAAAAATAAATAAAACCTGATTTTCACAGTAAAATTCTAGTGACTGTGCTCCCAGTTTTTTTACCGTAAAATCTAAAGATTTTTTTTTACGGGCTAACTAGTGGCCATCTAATAAACCTGACCGCCTTTACTACCTTCTATTTATATATGGCGGAATGAGGCTAGTTTTCTCACTCGTGGTGCTGTCGCATGTTAAAAATCACTGTTTTGCCCGCGGACCACTGGCACATTTTCACTTTGGCCCTGGGAGGCAAAAAGTTTGGGCACCTCTGACTGAGATTAATTCATATATGTCCTCACAAATATGAATATGAATATGAAGCATTAAATGCATTCGCAAAAAAGTGAATGCCTCAATTTTACTGGAGTTGTACAATATAGCAGGACTAATTAGATGAAGTTGAATGCTGAAGTTGAACTGAAATGCTGATAGAATGTAGTATGAATGTAAGAATAGTTTGAATGTTGAAGAGTTAGAATTCCAGGAAAACTGCAATTTTTGTTTGGAACTTGGGTATTAGTTTGAAAGTCCAGGATGAGTGGAATGTGTTGATGTTGGAATAGTTTGATTGGTTGAAAAATGTGGGAATTGTGCAACATGGAAAAATGTCCCATTCATTTCAATGGGAACTTCCTGGAAATTTGGGAATTTGGGGAAAAGCGGGATTTAAAAAAAAAAAAATTTGGAGCCTGAATGTCCTGAATGAGCTGAAGTGGTTGGTGTTGGAATTGTTTAAATCGGTCAAGAAATGTTCCAGCGCCCCAGCGACCCCAAAAGGGATAAGCTGTAGAAAATGGATGGATAGATGGATGTTACGGAATTTCGAGAAAACCGGGAATTTTTCAAGTTCTTAGACCAACTTGGTTTTTTGTCCTGACTAAGAGGAATGTTTTGACAGTGGAACGGTTGAAATGGGTTGAAAAATGTGAAAGGAGTCATCGCACTAAAAAAGGTTAGAAATAAAGTTAGAAAAAAACAGGAATTCCTGGAAATTTGTTGAATGTGGAAAAATGGTTGTTTGAATTTCCAGAATGAATTGAATGTGTTTAAGGCGGAATGGTTTGAATCGATTGAAAAATGTGGGAATTGTGGAAGTTTGAAAAATGGATAATTCATTTTGAATGGGGAATATGTCCCTAAAGACTGGGAATTCTAGGAAATCCGGGATTTAAAAAAAAAAAATTGTTGAAAGGGAGCACACAATTCCCGAAAAGGCTGAAAATGTTGAAGTTGCAACAGTTTAAATCGGATAGAAAATGTGGGAATTGTGGAACTTTGAAAAATGTCCCATTCATTTCAATGGGGATTTCATGGAAATTTGGGAATTCCGGGTAAAGAGAGAATTTTTTATAAAAAGCTAAAGAATGAATGTTCTTGAATGAGTTGCTGTTGGAATTTTTCAAATCGGTCAAGAAATGTTGAAGTAGTTAAATTTTAAATTGAGAAATGGTATTACGGAAATCCTAGAATTTCAGGAAAACCGGGAATTTTTCCAGTTCAAAAAACAACTTTGTTTTTTGTCCTGATTAAGAGGAATGTTTTAACGGTGGAACGGTTGAAGTGGGTTGAAAAATGTGGAAGGAGTAGTCGACAGAAAAAAGGGTGAAAGAAGGGTTTTAAAAAAACGAGAATTCTGACAATTCCTGGAATTTATTTTAACTTGACAAAATGATAGTTTGAATGTTTAGGGTGCAGAGGTGTTGACTCGAGTCACATGACTTGGACTCGAGTCAGACTCGAGTCATGAATTTGATGACTTTAGACTCAACTTGACAAAATGTGAAGAGACTTGCAACTCGACTTAGACTTTAACATCAATGACTTGTGACTTCACTTGGACTTGAGCCTTTTGACTTGACATGACTTGACATGACTTGCCACTTTCCCCAAAATCCAAAGCTTAAAAAGTTATTTGGGAGCGCTCCGTATTTTTCATTTTCTTCGTCTGTCTATCAGCGTGTTATTCCTGTCAGCTGGTGTGCTGTCAGTACAACAGCCAATCAAATTAGATATACGTTGTTTTCATCACACAGCATTCATCCAATCAAATTGCAGGACAACCAATGAACAAGAGTTGTCCAACAACGTGCCAGTGATAAACAATTATGTTAAAGTTGGTTTCGTTCGGGTATAAAAACTACGACTTGGTCAACAAAAAACGAATTGCAGTATGCAAATCACGCAGTTCGAATATTACAGACGGAGACGCAACAACTTCCAACTTCGTTCGACATTTGAAGTTGCACAAAGAAGGGTAAGTTTTGAATGTAAGATAACGTTTATTGGCTAAGTAACGTGACTTTTATTTGCTGTGTAGTTAAATCAGTGAGGCTGCAAACTCACTGCTAACGTTATAACCATAGACATTTTATAAGTAGACGCAGCATCGAGCGCTACTGCCTACTGGCGCAGACGAGGCGCGTGGCCGCCATCTTGGAGTGGTGATCCGCTCCACTCAGTGCAATTAATTTGGCAGGAGCAATGAACTGTCAGCGCATTTAATTAATTTTACCTCACTGAATACGACTGATTTTCACCCCCTTTTTTGTCATACGTGTAGCCATGATAACAGACACATGTTTTGGCGTGTTTTATTATTCATAGTTTGCTTAACAGTAATATAATATTCTTGTACACTAAAAATGACCAGACGTCCGAGATCAAAACTGGGAATATATTCCCAGAGAAGGGGGAAAAAAACGGTAATCTATTTTTAAATTGAAGAAACTCAGATTTCCCTCGCCCAGACGCGGGTCACCGGGGCCCCCCTCCGGAGCCAGGCCCGGAGTTGGGGCACGATGGCGAGCGCCTGGTGGCCGGGCCTGTCCCCATGAGGCCCGGCCGGGCACAGCCCGAAGAGGCAACGTGGGTCCCCCCTCCAATGGGCTCACCACCCATAGCAGGGGCCATAGAGGTCGGGTGCAATGTGAGCTGGGCGGCAGCCGAAGGCAGGGCACTTGGCGGTCTGATCCTCGGCTACAGAAGCTAGCTCTTGGGACGTGGAACGTCACCTCGCTGGGGGGGAAGGAGCCTGAACTAGTGCGAGAGGTAGAGAAGTTCCGGTTGGATATAGTCGGACTCACCTCAACGCACAGCAAGGGCTCCGGAACCAGTTCTCTCGAGAGGGACTGGACTCTCTTCCACTCTGGCGTTGCCAGCAGTGAGAGGCGACGGGCTGGGGTGGAAATTCTTGTTCCCCCCCGGCTCAGAGCCTGCACGTTGGAGTTCAACCCGGTGGACGAGAGGGTAGCTTCCCTCTGCCTTCGGGTGGGGGGACGGGTCCTGACTGTTGTTTGCGCTTACGCGCCAAACAGCAGCTCAGAGTACCCACCCCTTTTGGATTCACTCGAGGGAGTACTTGAGGGTGCTCCCCCGGGTGTTTCCCTCGTTCTACTGGGGGACTTCAACGCTCATATTGGCAACGACAGTGAAACCTGGAGAGGCGTGATTGGGAAGAATGGCCGCCCGGATCTGAACCCGAGTGGTGTTTTGTGCCCGTCACGGATTGTCCATAACGAACACCATGTTCAAGCATAAGGGTGTCCATATGTGCACTTGGCACCAGGACACCCTAGGCCGCAGTTCTATGATCGACTTTGTAGTTGTGTCATCGGATTTGCGGCCTCATGTTTTGGACACTCGGGTGAAGAGAGGGGCGGAGCTTTCTACCGATCACCACTTGGTGGTGAGTTGGCTGCGATGGTGGGGGAGGATGCCGGACAGACCTGGCAGGCCCAAACGCATTGTGAGGGTTTGCTGGGAACGTCTGGCAGAGTCTCCTGTCAGAGAGAGTTTCAATTCCCACCTCCGGAAGAACTTTGAACATGTCACGAGAGAGGTGCTGGACATTGAGTCCGAGTGGACCATGTTCCGCACCTCTATTGTCGAGGCGACTGATTGGAGCTGTGGCCGCAAGGTAGTTGGTGCCTGTCGTGGCGGTAATCCTAGAACCCGTTGGTGGACAACGGCGGTGAGGGATGCCGTCAAGCTGAAGAAGGAGTCCTATCGGGTTCTTTTGGCTCATGGGACTCCTGAGGCAGCGGACAGGTACCGACTGGCCAAGCGGTGTGCGGCTTCAGCGGTCGCGGAGGCAAAAACTCGGACATGGGAGGAGTTCGGGGAAGCCATGGAAAACGACTTCCGGATGGCTTCGAAGCGATTCTGGACCACCATCCGCCGCCTCAGGAAGGGGAAGCAGTGCATTACCAACACCGTGTATGGTGCGGATGGTGTTCTGCTGACCTCGACTGCGGAAGTTGTGGATCGGTGGAGGGAATACTTCGAAGACCTCCTCAATCCCACCAACACGTCTTCCTATGAGGAAGCAGTGCCTGGGGAATCTGTGCTGGGCTCTCCTATTTCTGGGGCTGAGGTTGCTGAGGTAGTTAAAAAGCTTCTCGTTGGCAAGGCCCCGGGGGTGGATGAGATCCGCCCGGAGTTCCTTAAGGCTCTGGATGCTGTGGGGCTGTCTTGGTTGACAAGACTCTGCAGCATCGCGTGGACATCGGGGGCAGTACCTTTGGATTGGCGGACCGGGGTGGTGGTTCCTCTCTTTAAAAAGGGGAACCGGAGGGTGTGTTCTAACTATCGTGGGATCACACTCCTCAGCCTTCCCGGTAAGGTCTATTCAGGTGTACTGGAGAGGAGGCTACGCCGGATAGTCGAACCTCGGATTCAGGAGGAACAGTGTGGTTTTCGTCCTGGTCGTGGAACTGTGGACCAGCTCTAAACTCTCGGCAGGGTCCTTGAGGGTGCATGGGAGTTTGCCCAACCAGTCTACATGTGCTTTGTGGACTTGGAGAAGGCATTCGACCGTGTACCTCGGGAAGTCCTGTGCGGAGTGCTCAGAGAATATGGGGTTTCGGACTGTCTGATTGTGGCGGTCCGCTCCCTGTATGATCAGTGTCAGAGCTTGGTTCGCATTGCCGGCAGTAAGTCGGACACGTTTCCGGTGAGGGTTGGACTCCGCCAAGGCTGCCCTTTGTCACCGATTCTGTGCATAACTTTTATGGACAGAATTTCTAGGCGCAGTCAAGGCGTTGAGGGGATTCGGTTTGGTGGCTGCAGGATTAGGTCTCTGCTTTTTGCAGATGATGTGGTCCTGATGGCTTCATCTAGCCAGGATCTTCAGCTCTCACTGGATCGGTTCGCAGCTGAGTGTGAAGCGACTGGGATGAGAATCAGCACCTCCAAGTCCGAGTCCATGGTTCTCGCCCGGAAAAGGGTGGAGTGCCATCTCCGGGTTGGGGAGGAGATCTTGCCCCAAGTGGAGGAGTTCAAGTACCTCGGAGTCTTGTTCACGAGTGAGGGAAGAGTGGATCGTGAGATCGACAGGCGGATCGGTGCGGCGTCTTCAGTAATGCGGACGCTGTATCGATCCGTTGTGGTGAAGAAGGAGCTGAGCCGGAAGGCAAAGCTCTCAATTTACCGGTTGATCTACGTTCCCATCCTCACCTATGGTCATGAGCTTTGGGTTATGACCGAAAGGACAAGATCACGGGTACAAGCGGCCGAAATGGGTTTCCTCCACCGGGTGGCGGGGCTCTCCCTTAGAGATAGGGTGAGAAGCTCTGTCATCCGGGGAGAGCTCAAAGTAAAGCCGCTGCTCCTCCACATCGAGAGGAGCCAGATGAGGTGGTTCGGGCATCTGGTCAGGATGCCACCCGAGCGCCTCCCTAGGGAGTTGTTTAGGGCACGTCCGACCGGTAGGAGGCCACGAGGAAGACCCAGGACACGTTGGGAAGACTATGTCTCCCGGCTGGCCTGGGAACGCCTCGGGAACGCCCCGGGAGGAGCTGGACGAAGTGGCTGGGGAGAGGGAAGTCTGGGCTTCCCTGCTTAGGCTGCTGCCCCCGCGACCCGACCTCGGATAAGCGGAAGAAGATGGATGGATGGATGGAAACAATATGATTAGGTTATATATACATATGTGTGTATCCTACATAAACAATGTATGAATACATTAGATATCTATATATCTTAGGGACCTATAAACTGTATCTCTGTTGCTTCAGCAGCAGAGAGTTTATTCTGTCTTGACACTTTGTATTGATGTTTTCTATTACATTCTTCCCTTAAATGATAATGTTTGCAGTGATTGTTTTATATGTATTATTTTATGTAAGTCGCTTTGGATAAAAGCGTCTGCCAAATACTTAAACATATATAAACACCTGAAATTCTTCATCTCAGCTAAAACCACCAATCTGTTTCACTGGATTCAGAATAAAACCAAATTCTGTTCAACCCAACAATGTTAGTATTTGAATATTGTTACTTGAAGACTGATTCCTGGTTACAATTATACTGTTAAGAAAGTATTGTCTTATACTTTGCCTAAAATGAGAATGCATCATAATCAGTGGCGGCTGGTGAATTTTGTTTTAGGTGGGGCTAAAAGTTTGTAAACCAAACCCCTGTAGGGGCGTCATCCTCCCCCAGAAGATTTCTTTGTGATTTTCACATACAAATATTGAAGATCTTTGATCCTTCTCAACTCTGTGGTAATATTATTTTCATAAAATACAACCAATAGTACGTTAATGTTAAATCTCACTTGTGAAAAGTAATCCCCCGATTCCTATTTTCAACAGTCCGCTCATTTGAGCAGGAAAACGGTGAACACCACCATCTTTGTTTTCTACCTGTCATCTGTCAGTTTCGGCTGCTCGCCGGCTCCTCATCACCACTTCAAGATGGCGGCCAAATTGCTCACGTCACAGCAACCAATGCTGCGTCTACTTATAAGATGTCTATGGTTATAACGTCATTGCAAACACGGCAATCTGTTGCGTCCACTGCAGTTTGCTACCTTATTCATACTTTTTGTCAAGTGATTTTTTTTTAAGCAGGGTTTCATGAGGTACCTATACATAACGCTACGTTAGTCAATGTATCACACACAGTAACGTAACGTTAGACGGCAGTCAGCAGCACCGCGTATTTTAGCCACCTACAAAAAGACAAACATAGTCAAATAAAGGTCAGTTAAAATGTATACTATATTAAGAATATGTGTACATATTGCATAGGGTCCTGACATCTAAAAAGTACAACTCTGTTCATTGTTATGTTCATATATTTGTTATGTTTTTCATGTGTACGCACACATAAACACACAAACAGTATGAGATGAGATCAATGAGATAAGGTAAGAACAGGATAGAAACTGCTGTGGAACTAGTTACAATGCAATATGTCATGGAAATACAATGTTAACACTTTTGTGCAAATAAGTACAGTTGCACTTGTTTTTTTTTCAAATGTGTTTATTCTGTAAAGGAATGAGTTACATGTTTAAAATGACTGGTTAATAGTGCTATTTTGAAGTGCAATGTCAGCACTATCTTTTTCCTTGCAATTTCAAATGCACTTGTTTTAATAAATAAATACAACGTTTTAAAAGCATACACAATCTGTGTAAATATATTAGTCTGTGGTTAAATGACTTTGAATGGACTCGAAACTCAAAATGCAGGACTTGGGACTTGACTTGAGACTTTCCAGTCTTGACTTTGGACTTGACTCGGACTTGCCCTGTCTTGACTCGGGACTTGACTCGAGACTTGAGGGTAAAGACTTGAGACTTACTTGTGACTTGCAAAGCAATGACTTGGTCCCACCTCTGTTAGGGTGAGTGAAATATGTTGAAGGTAGAATGGTTTGAATCGGTTGAAAAATATGGGAATGGTGGAAGTTTGAAAAATGGCTAATTCATTTTGAATGGGAAAAATGTCCCGGGAAACCTGGAATTCTGGGAAATCTGGGAATTTTTGGAATTTGTCGGTGGAAAGCCCGCGATTCCCGAATAGGCTTAACAGTTTGAAAATGGAACGGTTTGAACCGGATGAAAATGTGGAAGGTAGAGTGTGCCAAAATCTGGAGAAGAAGAAGAAGAAGAATAAAATACTGATTATCGGTCCTGCTAAACACCAACATTTATTTAATAATACCACCTTAACATTTGACAACCAAACAATTACACAAGGCGAATCAGTAAAGAATCTGGGTATTATTTTCGACCCAACTCTCTCCTTTGAGTCACACATTAAGAGTGTTACTAAAACGGTCTTCTTTCATCTCCGCAATATCGCTAAAATTCGTTCTATTTTATCCACTAGCGACGCTGAGATCATTATTCATGCGTTCGTTACGTCTCGTCTCGACTACTGTAACGTATTATTTTCGGGTCTCCCTATGTCTAGCATTAAAAGATTACAATTGGTACAAAATGCGGCTGCTAGACTTTTGACAAGAACAAGAAAGTTTGATCATATTACGCCTATACTGGCTCACCTGCACTGGCTTCCTGTGCACTTAAGATGTGACTTTAAGGTTTTACTACTTACGTATAAAATACTACACGGTCTAGCTCCGTCCTATCTTGTCGATTGCATTGTACCATATGTCCCGGCAAGAAATTTGCGTTCAAAGAACTCCGGCTTATTAGTGATTCCCAGAGCCCAAAAAAAGTCTGCGGGCTATAGAGCGTTTTCTATTCGGGCTCCAGTACTATGGAATGCCCTCCCGGTAACAATTAGAGATGCTACCTCAGTAGAAGCATTTAAGTCCCATCTTAAAACTCATTTGTATACTCTAGCCTTTAAATAGCCCCCCTGTTAGACCAGTTGATCTGCCGTTTCTTTTCTTTTCTCCTCTGCTCCCCTTTTCCTTGAGGGGGGGGGCACAGGTCCGGTGGCCATGGATGAAGTGCTGGCTGTCCAGAGTCGGGACCCGGGGTGGACCGCTCACCTGTGCATCGGCTGAGAACATCTCTGCGCTGCTGACCCGTCTCCGCTCGGGATGGTGTCCTGCTGGCCCCACTATGGACTGGACTCTTACTATTATGTTGGATCCACTATGGACTGGACTCTCACAATATTATGTCAGACCCACTCGACATCCATTGCTTTCGGTCTCCCCTAGAGGGGGGGGGGGTTACCCACATATGCGGTCCTCTCCAAGGTTTCTCATAGTCATTCACATCGACGTCCCACTGGGGTGAGTTTTTCCTTGCCCTTATGTGGGCTTTGTACCGAGGATGTCGTTGTGGCTTGTGCAGCCCTTTGAGACACTTGTGATTTAGGGCTATATAAATAAAGATTGATTGATTGATAATAATAATAATAATAATAATAATAATAATAATAATAATAATAATAATAATAATAATAAGAAGAAGAAGAAGAAGAAGAAGAAGAAGAAGAAGAAGAAGAAGAAGAAGAAGAAGAAGAAGAAGAAATAAAACCATATGTGTGAATGCTTTGGAGCATTCACACAATAAAGTACCACGGTACCAATTAATTGAAAACGGTACTTTACTGCCTTTGAAAAATACCAGTATTATTTTGTTTTAATCCGCATGCTCCCGTGCGACGGTGACGTTGCTGAGCTGAGGAGCATGTTGAGGGTGTCTGCGCACACACACTCACAGAGCGCACAAGCAGAAACGGTCAGGAGATTAAAATGGGCAAATAAAGGCAATTCTGCTGTTTAATAAAGAGCTGAATTTGAATTGAAGAGCAATATGGAGTCATTTGAACTTCAAAACTATCGATCAAGGTGGCGCTTTAAACACGGAGAGCAGTGCTTTAAAACACGCCTCACCAAAGGTGGTAAGACCACCTGCGCTTCTAACTTAGGTAAACATTTGAATAACAATATTCCAGACCTGCACAATAAGTTTAAAGGTGATGTAGTCAACGCTCTCTCCTGAAGTGCATATGTAGATACATAGGCGCGCACACAGCTGCTTGGTTTTAATGCTAATTATTAGCGGAGTCCAAACTGCCCACTTAGCGCAAACTAATGCCAGTGAAACAACAAGATTTAGTTTCAAATTGCTAGAATTTGTGTTTTATCTTTAACAGTGTGTGTTTTACCTGCTACATGTCTTATCTGTGTACTTTTAGCTATAGTACCGTATTATATATACATAATTGTAGTATTTACTAATGATTTTATATATCTTAAAGGGGGAATAAATCGGCTCGTTCTTGGTGGCTAGCAATGCAGCTAATGGGAAAAATAAATTCTACCTCTAAATCACTTTAAAAATGCATTCAAAAACCGTCAACAATACTTAATTTACGTTCTGTAACCTGTATAAAAACCAAACTTTAGCGACATTGTTATTGTAAGAGTGAACACTGAGGAACTTCTTTTCTAGCGTAGTAACACATCTGCGTCCTATGGTATTAGCCGCAAAAAATAGCTACGGAAAAAGATAAGCTTGCTTCTACGTCAGCACGAAACCCATTTGAGTTTGTAATGCACAACACTGTGATAGGACACCAATCTGTACTGACTGAAAAACATGAACATTCATATTACAGTATCTGTAAAGTAGTATTTCATGTTTTCTTTGTACACAGCTAGCCAGACAGTATATGTACTGTAGTTGTAATAACACGCATGATGTGCTGCGTGTATCATGATCATTATAAAGTGTGACTCATTCAATGGACATGTCTGTTTAGTCCAGCTGGCCAAGGACTTTTCCAGTTGATTTTGGGTAAGCAATCAATTTATGTCGAAATAGCTTGTCTCCAAGTTTCATATTTATAGCGTCAAAAATCAGTCGCATCTCACTCTCTCAGCTTCCGTCTGCTCCAACATCTTACTCTTCTTTTGTGCTCGCTTCCGTAAGCAACACTATGTTCGGCTTCAAAAAGATAAGGTTGTGAATCCTCATTTGTCCAAAAGTACTTGTCTTTGTTGTTTGTTACCAAGTCTGTCATGATTAGAAAACACACTCGTGTTTGTATCAGGAAGTACGAATTTGTTGCCATAAGTCAGAAGTGCGCTGCTATGGAAACAGAAATCAATGCGCGGAATAAATCAGTCCCAGAAATGATTAAAATTGTCAAAATCCGGTAAATATTGAACATATTACTGTCAAGCGGTGACAAGCGAGGCGTCGTGGAAGATGCCGGAGTTTGTAGTGATTTTAAAGATGCGGATGAACAAGGTAGCAGTGCACAGTAAAAAGGGGTATTTATTAATAAAACAGACAAAACAAAAAGCAAGAGCAGAAGGGGAAGGGCTCTGAACGGCCAGACTATTGAAAAAAATAAAACAAAATGCTGGAACGCAGCAAAAACCACTTACTATGAATTGTGTAGCAGACGGCGTCCATAAAGTAGGAGCATACTTGAAAAAGGATCATCTGTAATCACCAGTGAACACATCTTGTCTCTCATAATGACTGTGAACGATAGGCAAAATTCCGAAAAAGTGCACTTCCCCTTTAAAGCACAGACCAAGAGTGCCAACAATCAGAGGTGTGGACTCGAGTCACATGACTTGGACTCGAGTCAGACTCGAGTCATGAATTTGATGACTTTAGACTCGACTTGACAAAATGTAAAAAGACTTGCAACTCGACTTAGACTTTAACATCAATGACTTGTGACTTCACTTGGACTTGAGCCTTTTGAATTGACATGACTTGACATGACTTGCTACTTTCCCCAAAACCCAAAGATGAAAAAGTTATTCGGGAGCGCTCCGTATTT
>NC_084570.2:26409160-26414160 GCF_033978685.3 Nerophis lumbriciformis
AATAAGCCGTTTTCTGACGAAGAGTTTATTAAGGAGTGCTTATTGGACTCTGTTGCGCTGATATTCCCGGAGAAGAGGAGCGCATTTGAGAATGTGTCACTCTCCCGACGCACTGTAACAAGGCGGGTTGGGGACGGCGTGGCGATGTTGGGAGAGTGGCCGTGCCAGCAATCTGAGGGTTACTGGTTCAATCCCCACCTTCTACGATCCTAGTCACGTCCGTTGTGTCCTTGAGCAAGACACTTCACCCTTGCTCCTGATGGGCCTGGTTAGCGCAGGCAGCTCCCGCCATCAGTGTGTGAATGTGTGTGTGTGAATGGGTGAATGTGGAAATAGTGTCAAAGCGCTTTGAGTTCCTTAAAAAGGTAGAAAAGCGCTATACAAGTACAACCCATTTACCATTTATTTTGAGACCATCGCTGGAAACTTGGAGCTTCAGCTGAAGAACAGAACGGCCGACTTTGACTGTTTTTCGCTGGCTTTGGATGAGATCTGCGATGTACGTAATACCGCCCAGCTGCTCATCTTCTTACGTGGGATAACTGCAGACTTTCAAATCACGGAGGAGCTGGCAGCCATGCAGTCAATTAAAGAGACAACCACAGGTAATGACTTGTTCACATAGGTGAATGCGTGTTTGGACATGTTAGGACTGAAATGGGACAAGCTGGCAGGTGTGACAACAGATGGTTGTCCAAATGTGACGGGGAAAAATGTTGGACTTTTAAAGAGGATGCAGGATAAAGTGACAGAAATTGACATTTTTGCATTGTATTATACATCAGGAAGATTTGTGTAAGACAGTGTTAAAAATAAAACCATCAAAAGCAATCTGCTTTTGTATAAAGTTAAGTTAGGTTAAATGAGATTATTATTATTATTATTATTATTTATCATACGGTATATCAAAAATAATTTGAGCAAAATTTAATTGAAATATTGTCGGTGTGGCCCATACTTGCCAACCCTCCCGGATTTTCCGGGAGACTCCCGAAATTCAGCACCTCTCCCGAAAACCTCCCGGGACACATTTTCTCCCGAAAATCTCCCGAAATTCAGGCGGACCTGGAGGCCACGCCCCCTCCAGCTCCATGCGGACCTGGAGGGTCTGCATGGAGCAATGTTGTTGTAATATATTGAGTTGGAGGCAATAAACAGGCGAGGGGATGAAGTACGTCTCCTTACTGTAGACTTCAGAACAGACTCACACACTTGACGTCAGGTGCGCAACACCACGTAAATCGTTGGCCAACCAAAAAGTAATCCCAGTACGCTATAGCCAACATTCACCAGGAGATGGCAACAGACAAACATAGATCACTCTATTACATTCCAGTCTCTCCATGTTTTCTCGCCATGGTAACATGTGTTCCACATGCACTGTGCGCTGTCTCTGTCCCCCTTGATATATATATATATATATATATCCGCGGATTCCGCGGTTGTGCCCGCAAACCGCGCATCTCTAATATATATATATATATATATATATATATATATATATATGTGGGCTTTGTACCGAGGATGTCGTTGTGGCTTGTGCAGCCCTTAGAGACACTTGTGATTTAGGGCTATATAAATAAAGATTGATTGATTGATTGATTGCGATGCGCTGATAGGCAATTATTTAATCCGCAACCGCATCAGAAAGTCGTCAACCATCCGCCATCCACCCGATGTAACATTTGATCAGAAACGCATCCGCCCGCCATCCGCCCGCACCCGCCCGTTGTTATATATCTAATATAGACGATGCAAGGCATTAGTGAGGTTATAAAGCTTTTGCCTGTTAAAGAAAGGAGACTGATCCAATGCAGCACAGACATTTGCGTGCCACGCTGTCACGACCCAGACGCACACCAGTGCGCAATCATATGGGAGCCGCGCTGAGCGCACCTCCAAGCGCGTCTCGCTGCCGGCGACGGCCGGGTATGGGCCCAACGCTCCAGCGCCATCCATTTTCAGGGCTAGTTGATTCGGCAGGTGGGTTGTTACACACTCCTTAGCGGGTTCCGACGTCCATGGCCACCGTCCTAGCTGCTGTCTATATCAACCAGGGTGAGCCCCACCCCTTTCGTGAGCGCACTGCGCGCGGAGTGACCCCTGTTACGCGCCCCCGGCAACAGGGGTGGCGGGCAGGTAAGCTGCGCGGGCGGAGCGCGCGGAGTGACCCCTGTTACGAGCCCCCGGCCACGGGGGTGGCGGGCAGGTAAGCTGCTTACCTGCTGCGCGTGACGCCGGCCGCGGCGAAGGCGGACGAGGCGGGGTGTCGGTGCGGTGGGCGCGGTGGTGACCCTGGACGTGCGTCGGGCCCTTTTCGCGGATTGCCTCAGCTACGGCTCCCGGTGGGGCCCTCTCAGAGGAAGGGGCCTCGGTCCTGGACCCCGGCGAGGCGTCGGGGGCCTTCTCCGCTCCGTAAAAGTGTCCATCTCTTTTTTTTTTTTTCTTCTGTTGTGGCATATGCAGCAGGTGCCTGCTCGTTTTTCGTATGTGGGTAACAACATTTAACTATGTATATATATTTCCGAATTGGTTTAACTGCCACCCGCCTGAATCTATTTAAAATCTAATTTTTTTTTTATTTCAACCAAGTACAACCCATTTATCATTTATTTATTTATAACCGCCCGACCCGACCCGACCCGACCCGCGGATAAAATCTAATTTTTTTTAATTTCATCCGCCCGATCCGCGGATAATTCGCGGATTCCGCGGTTGTGCCCGCAAACCGCGCATCTCTAATATATATATATATATATATATATATATATATATATATATATATATATATATATATATATTCATATTATCATATATATATATATATTTATATTACTATATATATATATATATATATATATATATATATATATATATATATATATATATATATATATATATATATATATATATATATATATATGATAATATGAATATATATATATATATATATATATATATATATATATATATATATATATATATATATATATATATATATATATATATATATATATATTAGAGATGCGCGGTTTGCGGGCACAACCGCGGAATCCGCGAATTATCCGCGGATCGGGCGGATGAAATTAAAAAAAATTAGATTTTATCCGCGGGTCGGGTCGGGTCGGGTCGGGCGGTTATAAATAAATAAATGATAAATGGGTTGTACTTGGTTGAAATAAAAAAAAATTAGATTTTAAATAGATTCAGGCGGGTGGCAGTTAAACCAATTCGGAAATATATATACATAGTTAAATGTTGTTACCCACATACGAAAAACGAGCAGGCACCTGTACTGTATATTTATATGAAATACTTGACTTGGTGAATTCTAGCTGTAAATATACTCCTCCCCTCTTTGCCACGCCCCCAACCACGCCCCCGCCCCACCCTGACCACGCCCCCCACCCCCCGAAATCGGAGGTCTCAAGGTTGGCAAGTATGGTGTGGCCCTCCAGCAGTGCTCAGGTTGCTCATGCGGCCCCCGGTAAAAATTAATTGCCCACCCCTGCTCAAGAGGCAACAAAAGTGTGGTTGTTTATACGAGCGACCTAGTGGGCGAATGTGCGTATCAAAAATGTCAAAGGTCAGACGTGAATGACAGAAATATGTAAGGTTACACTTCACAGTAATGACCCCACAAACCCAAAGTTCTGTATGAGATAATGAATAGCAGGGGTGTCCAAACTACGGCCCGCGGGCGTCTTCAATTTGGCCCACCAGACTGCACGAGCTCAATAAGCAATGTGGCCGGTGTTTTCATACCACATACTTATAGCCAGCGGTCTAATAGCTGCCATTTTGTCACCATCTGGTGGCCAGCAAAAGTTACTTAACCATAAATTGTACTCGTAAGAACACAAAGCACAGCACATACTTATATGACCCAAACCAAACAACCTTCCTTAATCATGGTGCAGATAAAGAAAAATCAACCAGCACAAAAAATCAACACACATAACATAACCTGCTCATTGAGCTTTGTGGATACTATAAAACATGTCCAATCAACATAAAAAAATACAAATTACACCCATTTAAATCCATGACAAGGGATGATGGGAAAAATGCAAAACACTCCGCGCTTATCTGTGTTTGGCGCATTTTAGCTGCTTGATATTTCTGATTGATTACAAAACTTTAAGGAGGTCATCATGGAAGTAAACAAGGTAGGAGTCAAACTTTTACATACTCTTAACATCCAATTATAATAACTATTAATTATATAGCCATTATATTATATATACATAAATATTATAGGTGTGTATATCTAAAACGGATTAACTCGCTGGACTATAGATACAATATAACATATATCCATTAACGTGGATGCATATGCAAAAGTGCAATATATGTATCTGTAAGGTAATCTATTTATATCAGCACCTTCTTTTGTAAATGCAAACACTCTGCACCTCATTGCTCTTTTATCCTGCACTACAACGAGCTAATGCAATGAAATTTCATTCTTATCTGTACTGTAAAAATCAAATTTGAATGACAATAAAAGGAATATATACTGTACATATATATATATATACATATATATATATATATATATATATATATATATATATATATATATATATATATATATATATATATATATATATATATATATATATATATATATGTACAGTATATATTCCTTTTATTGTCATTCAAATTTGATTTTTACAGTACAGATAAGAATGAAATTTCAATAAAAGGAATATATACTGTACATATACAGGTAAAAGCCAGTAAATTAGAATATTTTGAAAAACTTGATTTATTTCAGTAATTGCATTCAAAAGGTGTAACTTGTACATTATATTTATTCATTGCACACAGACTGATGCATTCAAATGTTTATTTCATTTAATTTTGATGATTTGAAGTGGCAACAAATGAAAATCCAAAATTCCGTGTGTCACAAAATTAGAACATTGTGTAAGGGTTAAATTTTGAAGACACCTGGTGCCACAAACTAATCAGCTGATTAACTCAAAACACCTGCA
>NC_084570.2:26419160-26449160 GCF_033978685.3 Nerophis lumbriciformis
AGGTCTGCTAAGCTCCGCTTTCCGGTCAGAATTTGAGGCCGCCGATTTGTGACAATCTGGTTGCTTTATTGTTAGTTTTGCAGGACACAACCAGACCGGTTCATCACTGTACTGCGCAGTGCACACGTTACCGCTCTCTCTCTTTACTCGCCCACTCACTCACTCACTCACGTCACTCAGACAACACGTTGCCATTCTCACAAACACACACACACACGCTACTTTTATGAGTTAACCAGCTCCCCTGCTGTGCTCACAGCTGCTTGGCTTGATGCCAAATATTAGCAGAGTTAAAACTGCCCAATTAGCAGTCAACTAATGCAAGTGAAATTACTATATTTTTAGTGTTTTATTTTTAACAGATGTGTGTTTTACCTGCTACACGGCTTATCTGGGTACATTTATCCATAGTTTAGTTTTTAGTACTTACTAATAATTGTATTGTTTTAAAACACAGACCAGGAGTGGCAAACATAAATCATGAAGCATTTAATATAATGTAAATCAAGCTTTTTTTTTATATTCTAACCTAATCCTTGATTATGGCAGACTATATGTAATATGGAAAATTGTCAATTATTCTTTGAGTGCAACAAGAAAAACACAATGTGCCTTTTCATTTCTATTTTAACCTTCTAAAATTGTTATTTGAGTGCAATAGAAAACATGTTTATTGTATTGCAAGATTCTCTGTTAAAATAAAGCCAATATTGACATTTTTTGTAGTTCCCTTTATTTTTAAAAGTATCAAAACGTATTGATATACATTTTGATACCAGTACCAAATTATTGGTATCGGGACAACCCTAATATATATATATATATATATATATATATATATATATATATATATATATATATATATATATATATATATATATATGTATATATATATATATATATATATATATATATGTATATACAGTATACATATATATATATATATATATATATATATATATATATATATATATATATATATATATATATATATATATATATATATATATATATATATATATATATATATATATATATATATATGTGTATATATGTGTGTGTATATATATATATATGTTACCTAGCATGCAGTCGGCTTTCGGCCCCCCGGACAAAATCTTTGAGCCCAATGTGGCCCCCCAAGTCAAAAAGTTTGGACACTCCTGATGTATAGCATTTCCCATTTGTTGCAGTCGAATGTTTACATTGGCCTGACATCTTTAAGGGGTAACATATAAGATAATGTTTTCACAGGGCACATGAGAACCAGACAGAACACTCAATCTGTCCCGCTGAAAGATCCCAAGCAAGATTGCTGCTTTCACTTTTCTCCATACTCGGCTCAGATGTGTCCTGTCTTGGGAACATTTACTCATGACTGATTGGAATCTGGCTATTTTTACGTGTCCGACATTTGGTTGGACCGGAGACGCTTGTCCGCTGGAGATTGTGAAGAGAACGAGACCCTAATCACTTGATCTTTGTGTGTCTCATGCAAAGTAGGAGTCACATTTCAGCAAGTATTTTGGGGGTTAATAACGCTAACTATACATTTTTGGCGCAAAAGTTTTTGACGTGCGATTACCGCGCATGCGTCCTGGCTCCTTTTCGACCCTTGGTCCATTCCGTAGCGTGGGGAAACGTTATGGTGTTCCGTTATTGTTGAGACATGAGCTGGAAAATAGCGAGCAGAAATGCACAAAGAAATGGGACGTTATGGAAATACCAGATCCAGAGCCGTTCTACCGACAAGACAAGTCTATTTTATTGTCGTGTCTGAAGGAGCTTCACTTCCGTGTTTGGATTACAGTTAAGTGCCTAGAAAACATCAAATCTAGATTGCCACACAAACTGCTTTAGTAAAATAAAATAAAAGCTCAGCAGAAAAAAGATGGTAGACAGGAAGGCAGGAGTCATTTTTATCAAAACATGTCAAGACACCTCGTCTCATACCAGTCACATACGTCCGGCTTCACAATAAAAGCGCTACTCGTCACATCCAGTCTAACGACCATAACTAAATGAATAATCATATTACCTTACAATCATGCTTTGTCAAAGTTGTCCAAGATGGCCGAATTCCTGCTTGTTTTTAGGTATGGCTTCCTGAGATTCTTACGTGCGTCCCGTCGTGATAGACGGCTCTGTAATTTTCGTGCCGATTCTTAAAACTGGTCAAAGTGGCTATTTTTTTCTATTTTTAAAGGCGGCGCCTAAGAGCCAATTTTAAAATGTCAATTTTTCCCAAAATCAAAAAATGTCGCCATACTTGACGTGCCTGTAAAATATGGGGACTTTTCATGCATGTTAAGGGCCTCAAAAAGGCATCCAAATGTAGAAAAAAACACAAATACAATAAAATAAAATAAATAAATAAATAAATAAATACAAAATAAAATACAATACAATAAAATACAATAAAATACAATAAAATAGAATACAAAACCCAAAACCAGTGAAAAAAAATAAAAACAGAATACAATGATTTGCAAATCATTTTCAACTTATATTCAATTGAATAGACTGCAAAGACAAGATATTTAATGCTCGAACCTATTTGGTCCAGAGGACACAACGTCCACAGTTTCCAAAAACAATTTGAAATGTGGACTCGTCAGACCACTTTTACACTTTGCATCAGTCCATCTTAGATGAGCTTGGGCCCAGCGAAGCCGGCAGCGTTTCTGGGTGTTGTTGATAAATGGCTTTCGCTTTGCATAGTAGAGTTTTAACTTGCACTTACAGATGTAGCAACAAACTGTAGTTACTGACAGTGGTTTTCTGAAGTGTTCCTGAGCCAATGTGGTGATATCCTTTACACACTGATGTCGCTTTTTGATGCAGTACCACCTGAGGGATCGAAGGTCCATAATATCATCGCTTACATGCAGTGATTTCTCCAGATTCTCTGAACCTTGTGATGATATTGCAGACCGTAGATGGTGAAATCCCTAAATTCCTTGCAAGAGCTCGTTGAGGAATGTTGTTCTTAAACTGTTCAACAATATGCTCACGTATTTGTTCACAAAGTGGTGACCCTCGCCCCATCCTTGTTTGTGAATGACTGAGCATTTCATGGAAGCTGCTTTTATACCCAATCATGGCACCCACTTGTTCCCAATTAGCCTGTTCACCTGTGGGATGTTCCAAGTAAGTGTTTGATGAGCATTCCTCAACTTTCTCAGTCTTTTTTGCCACTTGTACCAGCTTTTTTGAAATATGTTGCAGGCATCAAATTTCAAATGAGCTAATATTTGCAAAAAATTACGTTTTCCAGTTTGAACGCTAAATATCTTGTCTTTGCAATTGAATATAGGTTGAAAAGGATTTGCAAATTATAGTATTCTGTTTTTATTTACGATTTACACAACGTGCCAACTTTACTGGTTTTGGGTTTTGTAGTTTGGGGATGGCGTGGGGCAGAATTCAATGCTTGGCTCCGCCCACTACGAATAGGTAGGAACAGGCACTGACCCATCCGGCACTTCAAGTTGTCGTCAACATCATCATGTCTACCAAATAAGATCAAGATCAGAATTTTTGGAGCCGGGTTATTAATGTTTCTTGTTTTTTGGCGAATCATCCGGGCAATGTTTGGCACCATGCCACGCCCACATCTTATGACGTAGGAGAAAATTGTTCGTAACTTATCATCACCTCTATGTGTGGTATCTGTAATTTTAACCGCAACTTATTTGATATATATAAATATATAAAACACTTTCACCGACGAAACAACATTTAAAAAATTGTTTATTATCAAAATGAGGAAGTCGGTATCAATGGCTACAATGAGCACGTTTTGTGTTGAACAGCTTTTCGAAGCGGGGTTTGAAGTATGATACTGCATGATACTGATAAAGCATGCACCCCGTCGTTTTTTCAGATGTTCTTCAGGCAAAGTGTAATTGTCCAAACAGAAAATAAGATAACGCACTTAAGAACTGGCAGGCTATTCATTCTTCTTAGAAGTTGCACAATTCTCCCCATTAGCCCTACTGGATGGCGACAAAAGACCCGGTGGTTTATTGCAGGCCCGGATTGTTATGGCAGATGTGACGCATTGATGTTTTAAGCAGCACAACAGAGGGAAGCCACGTCTGCTCAAACAGCATGTTCACACATGTCCGTCTGTATGAAGCGTTAGAGAAATACGTGTTGGATTATATCGACTGCAAAAGGCAATACGCATCGAGAACGCTTCTCTGCGCTCCTTCTCGATATCTTACTTGTCATCCCCGTGAGTAACGGAGCAGAAGGTGAAGGAAGAATTGCTAACACCTGTTGGTTTGCACAAGCTCCCTATCCTCAAGCAGTGGCTTTCATCAGCGCTGCAAAGAGTGACCATGGACTGTTGGTATGCTGATGGTCTGCATAATTATACGTGCATGCAGAGTTAAAACACACATACATACATACATACGTTTGTACATACATACATAATGTACTCTTTACAATGTCAGGTACAAATCAAAGAGTGACCATGGACTGTTGGTATGCTGATGGTCTGCACAATTATATGTGCATGCAGAGTTTAAACATACATACATACATACATACATACATACATACATACTGTACTCTTTTCAATGTCAGGTACAAATCAAAGAGTGACCATGGACTGTTTGTATGCTGCTAGTCTGCATAATTATACATATAAAGGGGGTGATCAAGGGTGATGGGTCAAATGCAGAGAATAATTCAGCCACACCTAGTGTGTGTGTGACAGTCATTGGTACTTTAACTTTTTAACATACTGTACTATTTTCAATGTCAGGTACAAATCAAAGAATGACCATGGACTATTGGTATGCTGATGGTCTGCACAATTATACGTGCATGCAGAGTTTAAACATACATACTGTACATACATACATACTGTACTCTGTTCAATGTCAGGTACAAATCTTTTCAATGTCAGGTACAAATCAAAGAGTGACCATGGACTGTTTGTATGCTGCTGGTCTGCATAATTATACATGCATGCAGAGTTTAAACATACGTACATACAAACGTACATACAACATACATACATACATGAATACATACATACATACTGTACTCTTTTCAATGTCGGGTACAAATCAAAGAGTGGCCATGGACTGTTGGTATGTTGATCGTCTGCATTATTATACATGCATGCAGAGTTTATACATACATACATACATACATACATACATACATACATACATACATACATACATACATAACACTTCAAATCAGAGAGTGACTATTGACTGTTTTTACAGCAATATTCTTCAAACTATTCATCTCACTAACACCCACTGGACACATTTCTATTTATTTTTAATTTTGTTGGCCTGCAAACCCCAACATTCTTTAGATATGCACATCGACCTTGTTCCCTTTATTTGAATATCTGACTCTGGAATTTTGTGGGTGTATATTTTGTCCAAGTACCGGTATTTAGGTTATGAATGTTGCTTTAACTGTGCTGCACACAGTTGTCATCGTAGAATAGCTTGTTGTTTTATCTACTAATACACAGCCGTTCTTTTTGTTGGTTAGAAGCTTTAAATGTGGATGTTGGTTGTTTTTAGATTAAACGTCCAGCCCTGCATACAATTCTTCATCTAAAAATATTTTTCCTATCAATTACTTTTTTCAGAATTCATGACATCCAGTTTGAATGGATAGTATAATAACAATACATATCACCCATCATGCACTGTAATTCAGTTATATACGTGTAATTGTGTATATATACACATGTGTGTATATGTATGTATGTCTATAAATACACGTGTATATATATGTATGTTTGTATATAAATACACATGTGTGTATATGTATGTATGTGTATATATATATATATATATATATATATATATATATATATATATATATATATATATATATATATATATATATAAATATATATATGTATATATATATATATATATATATATATATATATATATATATATATGTATGTATATATATACACATGTGTGTATATGTATGTATGTATGCATGTGTATATATATGTGTGTATATGTTTGTATGTATGTATTTATGCACATGTGTATATATACACGTGTGCATATACATGTATATATACATGTGTGTGTATACATATGTTTGTATATATACATGTGTGTGTATATATGTAGGTAGATATACACGTGTGTGTGTATTTATGTATGTACATATACACGTTAGGGGTGTAACGGTACACAAACATTTCGGTTTGGTACGTACCTCGGTTTAGAGGTCACGGTTCGGTTCATTTTCGGTACAGTAAGAAAACAAAAAAATATAAATGTTTGGGTTATTTATTTACCAAATTTGCTAAATCTTCTACCAAAAATATTTTTTCTTAGTGGAATATTTGATATTTGAAGCTTGGATAGGTCAATAATTCATAATAACATTGATTTTGATTCAATATTATGTTTTGAGCAATGACAGTTTGAAAAAAAAAAACAGCTTTGTTTTATTAGTCAACATTGCAATTTTTTTCTAAATTACATTTAAACTTTAAGCTTTTTTATTTCACTTTTGTTATGTTTTTTTTAATTTTAATAGTATTTTTAGAATGTGCCGTGGGCCTTTAAAACATTAGCTGTGGGCCGTAAATGGCCTCCGGGGCACACTTTTGACACCCCTGCTATAGATAATAAAAAATTAAATCTGATAAATCTATGGATAAAAAGCAGAGCCTGGCGGCGCATGCGCGTTAATCATAACTCTCTCGCTCTCTCTGTCTCTGCCCCTCCCTCACAAATGCTGCTGCGCGCACAATTTGTTTTGTTTTTAACCCCTTCTTAACCCTGAACGTACATTGAAAATACACGCAACCCTAACTCAAAATGCCGGACATTTGAGGCATTTAAGAAACTCCGCCCTGACAGCTCCGCAAAAGAGGACATGTCCGGTGAAAAGAGGACGCATGGTCAGTCTATCGTAGCCCGTTAGCTGCTAGCATGCCGTTGTTGTGCCTCGGTGTGCATTGTTTAAACAACGTGCGTTACGCTACTTAATATGTCCGTGTCGAATCTCGGTCGGTACACCTCCGAACCGAACCGGAACCCCCGTACCGAAAAGGTTCAATGCAAATACACGTACCGTTACACCCCTAATACACGTGTGTATACACGTGTGGATATATATGTGTGTATATATACCCATGTATATACACATATGTATGTATATAAACACACATGTGTATGTATATTATGTATATATACATATTATATTAATATATAGTGGATATATAACTAATAATTAATATAATTGGATGTTAGGAGTAAGTGAAAGTTCGACCCCGACCTTGTTTATTTCCGTGACAACCTCCTTAAAGTTTTGTAATCAATCAGAAATAACAAATCGCTAAAATACCCCAAACATGGATAAGTGTGGAGAGAGTGCAATTTTTCCATCATGCATTGCAGGGGTTTTAAACGAGTGTAATTTGAATTATGTGTTCTGCTTGGACATGTTCTATAACATCCACAAAGTTCAGTAAGCAGGTTGTGTTATGTGTGACCTTGTGTGTCGACTTTTTGTCTTGGTTTATTTGGATTGGGTTATATATAAAAATACTGTGCCTAATTATCTTTGATGCGTAATTCATGGTCATTAATCTGAATTACTCACATTGCCCACAAGATGACAGTAAACTTGAAGAAGTTATACTGCCTAATGTCTTTTTATAGAGTCCTGATTGAAAAACTTTTGAAATCCATGTTACCTTTTAAATGAAAATGTTTGCATTCAATTAGGTTTTTATCATTCCGTCACTAAAAAACGTGTGTACTGTAGCTGCATACCTGGCATGGCAACCATTCGTCAGCAACATGAATCAATAACAGAAGACAGAGCGCGGGCTCCCCACCTGACAAAGAAGTAGTAGTTGTTGTTGGGGGTCACGCTGTAGGAGAAACACGGGAAGTAGCCCAGGCCGGTGACGTTGACCCTGGAGCCCGCAGGCACCTCCAGCATGCTGCCCCACGCCTGGTCGCACAGCAGCTCGATCTCGGCCGAGTAGAGCAGGTCCGTGTCCTGCTGCCAGGGCAAGTAGTTGTAAGGCTCCTTGTGCAGGGCCAGCACCTTGGCGAACACGATGATCTCCGCCAGCTCGGCACGGCACGCCTCCGTCTGGGGCCTCCAGTCACTCGGCAGCTGGCATCCCCAGCTCCAGCCGGGACCGACCGTCGTCAGGAGAACAGCCACGATAATCCACATTATTCCCCGTGGAGTATTGCTGCAGATGGACGTTTGGAAGTCGCTCTCACTCTGTGGATCCTTCAGCGCATCATCCACATGTTCTGGAGAGGAAAGAACTCATCAGTCAGCTTCTTCTCCGGTCTGCAGAAATGATACCTGTGATGTTTGGAGAGGAGGAGAAGGAGGAGGCTCAGCCCCTTCTCTCTCTCTCTCTCTCCAGATGCATCTCCTCTCAGCCTCACCTCCTATGGACAACTTGGGCGGAGCAAACGAAATACTGCACTCAGCCAAGCATGGGACTTTTTTTAAATATTATATATCATATAATATAATATCATATTCTTCCATTTCAAAACGAGTACCTCATACTTTAGGAATTGTTTCTCCTGTCTTCTGCAAATTGAGGAAAGTACACAAACAGCACCCTCTTGTGAGAAAAAAGTAAAATGTCAACTGTACCAGGGGTTCTTAACCTTATTGACTTTGGGGACCGACTGTTACAGTACCTGCGGGCCCTCTCAAATATTAAAACTGAATTACAAAACCCAAAACCAGTGAAGTTGGCAAGTTGTGTAATTTGTTAATAAAAACAGAATACAATGATTTGCAAATCATTTTCAACTTATATTCAATTGAATAGACTGCAAAGAAAATATATTTAATGTTCGAACTGAGAAATTTGTTTTTTTTTTTGCAAATAATCATTAATTTAGAATTTAATGGCAGCAACGCATTGCAAAAAAGTTGGCACAGGGGCATTTTTACCACTGTGTTATATGGCCTTTCCTTTTTAACAACACTCAGTAAACATTTGGGAACTGAGGAGACCAATTTTTGAAACTTTTCAGGTGGAATTCTTTCCCATTCTTGCTTGATGTACATCTTAAGTTGTTCAACAGTCCGAGGTCTCCGTTGTGGTATTTTAGGCTTCACATTGCGCCACCCATTTTTTTTTACTATGAAGCCACGCTTGCAAAAATAAGCAGGGGCATCCATGATAATGTAGCTTGGATGGCAACATATCTTGCTCCAAAACCTGTATGTACCTTTCAGCATTAATGGTGCCTTCACATATGTGTAAGTTACCCATGCCTTGGGCACTAATACACCCTCATACCATCACAGATGCTGGCTTTTGAACTTTGCGCCTATAACAATCCGGATGGTTCTTTTCCTCTTTGGTACAGAGGACACGACGTCCACAGTTTCCAAAAACAATTTGAAATGTGGACTCGTCAGACGAACTGTAGTTTCTGACAGTGGTTTTCTGAAGTGTTTCTGAGCCCATGTGGTGATATACTTTACACACCGATGTCTCTTTTTGATGCAGTACCACCTGAAGGATCGAAGGTCCGTAATATCATCGCTTACGTACAGTGATTTCTCTCCAGATTCTCTGAACCTTTTGATGATATTACGGACCGTAGATGGTGAAATCCCTAAATTCCTTGCAATAGCTCCTTGAGAAATGTTGTTCTTTACCTGTTCGACAATTTGCTCACGCATTTGTTCACAAAGTGGTGACCTTCGCCCCCTCCTTGTTTGTGAATGACTGAGCATTTCATGGAAGCTGCTTTTATACCCAATCATGGCACCCACCTGTTCCCAATTAGCCTGTTCACCTGTGGGATGTTCCAAATAAGTTTTTGAGCATTCCTCAACTTTCTCAGTCTTTTTTGCCACTTGTGCCAGCTTTTTTGAAATTCCAAATTAGCTAGTATTTGCTTAAAATAACAACGTTTTCCAGTTCGAACGTTAAGTATCTTGTCTTTGCAGTCTATTCAATTGAATATAGGTTGAAAAGGATTTGCAAATCATTGTATTCTGTTTTTATTTGCCATTTACACAACGTGCCAACTTCACTGGTTTAGGGTTTTGCAGTCATTTTTCACTTGATCTAACTTACTTACACTTTAGCAGGATAAACCTTGTCAAATGAAATGAAACCGCATTTTAATCCCTTTGATAATTGCATGGGAAGGGACTCACAAAAAAAAGTGTATACAATTATTTAGTGCTAATGCTTTAAATTTTCCTCAGGGAACTCTCCTGAAGGAATCAATAGAGTACTATCTATCTATCTATCTATCTATCTATCTATCTATCTATCTATCTATCTATCTATCTATCTATCTATCTATCTATCTATCTATCTATCCATCTATCTATCCATCTCAAATAAATAAACTAAATTAATAATGAATAATATTAAATATGTTTTTTGACTAAATTTTCAATAAAATTAAAGTGAAAATGAGAATACACCTTTACCACTTTGGTCGTAATTTTTGCACTTAAGAAACTTTCTGCAGGACTTGAGCTCCTGACTTCTTCTGTTTGATATTGTCATTACTGCCACAAGTGGCGGAAGATTGTATTACAACTGAGTACCGGACCACACCTGAGGGACAGCTATTTTTTTGGTGGGCGCTCGCGGCCCAACAATGGCGGCCCTATGTTTAAGAAACACTGAGCTTTGCTGTATGACAGGGGTGTCAACATTTTTTTCCACTGAGGACCGTACACTGAAAAATTAAAGCATGTGGGAGCCATTTTGATATTTTTCATTTTCAAAGCCAGCAGGGCATCCCGTCAGTTTTGGTGAATGTTAAAGATCCCGGAGACCCAAAAGGTTCTCAGTCATTAAAGTATTACAAATATGTTAAATACATTTATTTTAAACTTTCAATACTTGAATGTCTACAGAATAACTTCAGATCTAACAATTGCCATTAAGTTTTATATTTTTTATAAACCTTTTTTTCCCACAGAAAACCCTGTTTTTATGGCAAAATCACAACATATGAAACATAACATTTTCCAAAATTTAATATTTAATAGTAAAAAATTTGATTCTTAACCAAACATTGCTTGTGAATCACTATTATTATTTGAACACTGACAGTTATAAAATAAAATATTAGACTAAATGCCCTCACTCATAAAAGGGAAAAAAAAAAAAAAAAAGTCACATTTCAATATTTATTCTTATTTTACTTTCAATGGTGAAATCTCGAGACCAGCTTCAGGTCGAGCCGGCGACTCTTAGTTTTTATTATTTTTTTAAATGAAAGTTTTCATGTAAATAACTTGTGTTATTTGTGTCCACATTGCAGCATTTTCTCATTACATTAAACCTTTTATAATATCTAATAATATTTTTGTAATGGCCCCGGGGCCGCACTTTGGACAAGAAAGTGTCACCCAGTAGGTGAGACATCATTTGTTCTGTATTTGAACTGTTCTGTGTGTGTGTGTGTGTGTTTTTTTTTTTGTATGTATATATATATATATGTATCTATATGTATATATACATACATACATACATACATATATGTATATATATATATATATATATATATATATATATATATATATATATATATATAAATATATATATATATATAAATATGTATATATATATATATATATATATATATATAAATATGTATATATATATATATATATATATATATATATATATATATATATATATATATATATATATATATATATATATATATATATATATGTTTAACAGGCACAGGGCTTTGTAGACTGGAGTCTACAACAGACGGGACTTAAACACATTTCTCTACAATCTTTAAAACACTTTTCTAAACCTCAATAAAACTCCACCGGAACGTTGATAGTGATAAAGTTATTAAAATTGCAATTTAATTCAACGGGCCAGTGGCGCAATGGATAACGCGTCTGACTACGGATCAGAAGATTCTAGGTTCGACTCCTGGCTGGCTCGATGTTTTTGAGATTTTTCTGAGGCCTTATACTTGCTTTCAAACCCTACAGTTTGGACTAAGAAATGAGTCAATATAGTTTTCAGTGGGTGTTGAATAATTTTGAATCTAACCACCATATTTGCATATCGTGATATATTCTCTTAAGTATTGAGCTAATTTACAGAGAAAACTGCTGAAACTACAGTACACCTTATAGTTCTTGTGTACAAATTATATATTTACTTAGTCTTTAAAGTGTTAGATTTCTGGAAATGCTTCTTGAAAAGTACTTTTAAAACAACAGACACAAGCTGTTACCACGTCACATGCTGCTCACGGGGCTTCCCCACCCGTGTCCAATTAACGCACACATAAACATGTAATGCAATATTTAGTGCGCCATTAGGTTTACTTTAGGTAAACAACCATTGTAAATAAAATCCAAGTAATATATTTCTGTATTGTCTTTATTAATTTCTACGTGGCGGAAGGACGTCACACAGCTGGTGTTGCATTCAGGTACTTTGTATAAAGTTGAATTCCACGCGAACATGCAACTTTATATGCACTTTGGTAACGTCATATAAACAATAATTTTCGTAAAAATTGTTTTTTGGTTGAAAAAAACAAAACAAAAAACACGTATTATTTGCATCAAATGCACCAAATAGTTTGTAGCTTTAATCATAGGAGCAACAAAATGCAATCAAAACCAAACTACACCACATATCACGCTTAGAACCAACAGTTTCAAGCAAACTTTTTACAATTTTCCAGAGGCTATATTTACAGGTTAAATCACTTTATTCCGGATAACTGAGCTGGCTGTAGTTGTTATTTTTAAATGATCAATTTAGCGAACATCGACAGTTTGATTTTCCAGTTGAACTGCAACGCAGCATAACTGTTACGGGTTGGAACACTCGCTAGACGAAGAAGCATCCGGTACACGATAAAGAAACTTTCACTTCACAATGTAAGTTTATATTTGCTGTATTTACACACAACATTAGTCGGAGTTCAGTTTGGAGGGTTTAACGTTAGTAGGACACCCCTCATAGTAGTTGTATAAATATAAACGTAACAAAGCATACGCCCAAACTTAGCTGTTAGCATGCAACAAGTGCTAGTTAGTCAAATCAAGCTAGCGCCCCAAAGTTTGTGCTACTTTAGCTGGTTTGAGCCATTTAACTTCATATTCATAGTGTAAGTTATTTTTTCTTATTATTTTTATTAATGTCAACAACAACTGACGTGAAGTCTGATAACTTTGTGCCTTTTAGCATACCCAAGGAGCTAACCGAGTCGCTACTGTAGCTTTAATCAAACGTCTCTGATTTAATGTAGGCTGGATCGTTTTTTGTTTAATGCGATTATAATCATGACTTTATTTGATCTCAAAGTTAGGCACACATATTGGTTACATGATTAAAAAGTAGTTTTCTTCGGGAGTTCCAGTAGGGCTTGGCGATATGGCTGAAAACTATCACGATATGCATTTCATATCGGTCGATATCAACATATGTTGATGTTTTTTATGATATGTCAAAAACATAGACCAAAAGAAAAATATATTATTCAAATGTAACCTCTGATGATAGTCCAGAAAGGAAAGGAATTATCAACACAACCATGGAAAACAATCAATGTAAACACAATTCTAAGATCACATTGAAAGCTTAACAATAACCTCTTTAAATAAGGGTGGATAAGAAATACTATAAACATAGTGTAACAAAATAGTGCAAAGTGTGAAAAATGTAAACATAGAAAAACTATAACTATTTTCTGCAGGTTTAGTGGCAGGAAGTTACAGGTGTGTAACATTTTAATTTGGTCTGTTATTCTTACTTTCTTACTATGGTGACACAGGGGTTAGTACGTCTGCCTCACAATACGAAGGTCCTGGGTTAAAACCTGCGCTCGGGATCTTTCTGTGTGGAGTTTGCATGTTCTCCCCGTGACTGCGTGGGTTCCCTCCGGGTACTCCGGCTTCCTCCCACCTCCAAAGACATGCACCTGGAGATAGGTTGATTGGCAACACTAAATTGGCCCTAGTGTGTGAATGTGAGTGTCAATGTTGTCTGTCTATCTGTGTTGGCCCTGTGATGAGCTGGCGACTTGTCCAGGGTGTACCCCGCCTTCCGCCCGATTGTAGCTGAGATAGGCTCCAGCACCCCCCGTGACCCCAAAAGGGATAAGCGGTAGAAAATAGATGGATGTATGTAAATTACATTTTGTTCTGCAGTAATTATTTCAATATTATTGTCCCAAATTACTAATATTTTAAAGTAGCGCATCGTTATATTTAGAAATGTGTTTTATTCATACAGTGAATTCAAAACATAGAGGCATGGCGGAGATATTTATAAAACAATTTTGTCTTATTCCAAACAAGCCGGTTTGGATTTGCCCCGACTTGTGACAAAAATTAATAATATCAACAACAGTATCAATAATAATAACAATTCCAACTAAACAGTGATTAAAAACCCCTCATTTACATTATCATCACAGCCATTTATAAAAAATAAAATCAAAACAATAAAAAAATGAACAATAGTGTCACAGTGGCTAACACTTGTATCGCATCTGATAAGCTTGACAATACATTGTGTCCAATATTTACCACAAGGATAAAATAATATTTTAGGTTAATTTAATAGTTAAAACAAATTTAAATAATGGATCCCATATTACAATACATGACTCATTATTATCTAAACTAATGCAGTTTTTTCTACGGATATCATAAATAATGATAATCTCCATAGCTTGTGTATATCAGTCAGTATGAGTTGGACTATCAACATCTATCCATTTTTTTAATATTAGCGTTTTTGTTATGATACATATTGAAAGAAATGCGTTTTTATTCTTTGATGACACGTTACTAAATTGATGCAGATGACCAAGAATACAAGTTTGCGGTCTCTTTTGTTGTTTTCAACCATTACTCTTTTATTCGTTTAGCCGTTCCGTTTAAAAGCTAAGATTTCAAATGACCTACAAAGTCAATAAAATCAATACAATTTAGTAATAAATGTGATCGCTATTTGGCAATACATAGAGTACATGAGAGACTAACGGCATGACGAAGTACAGATAGAAATGAGATGCTATCATGAAATAGACTCCAGCCACCCCAAGAGGGACAAGCTGTAGAAAATGGATTGATGGAATTAAAGCCAAATGTTTGAATTGCTACTTTTGTTTAAAAAAATAAAAAAAATAAAAATAAAATTACTTCACCTTCTGTAGACACTCCCCTAATAAGATGGTAGGGAAAACACTGTGTATTCATTATAAATTGTCCCATGTCTTTCCAGGTCAGGCTCAGTTCCAGAAGGTGCTGGTGGAGCGCCTAGCAACAAACGTTTGCACCAGACCCAGGCCCAAGTTGATGAGGTACAATAACCTATTGGTCCAGCACAGGTGTGCCTACTTGTCTTGCCTTCAAGGGCCTAAGTGAAAAGGTGCCGAACACAGTGGTTTTAAGCCAGACCTGGGCAAATTAAGGCCTGGGGGCCGCATACTGCCCCTTAATCTTTTAAATCCGGCCCGCCCGACATTCTCAAAAAACTATTTTCGATATTTAAGTTCGAATCTGTAGCTGCCATTATGATGTGCAGTGATGTTTTCAAATGACCGTAAGTATTTCAATGTTCGGAATTTGCGCTTTTGCATGATATACTTGTTACTATGGTAACCTGAGGCACCAAGCAGTGTGGGTGGGGAGCGTTTCCACAGGGTGTTTCCAGAGCGGCCAGCCTGAAATGCGAGTGTCAGGGACAGACGCGGAAGGAGATTTTTACAACAAAGTTCTAAAGCTTAGTGATATATCAGATATATCAGATTGTAGGTGTGTTTTTTTACCCTTCACATTCATATTTCACTGTGTTTGTTGCATTTTTGTTGCGTTTCACTTGATTGTAAAATATGTCGATCGAGAGGGGGTGTGACGTTCACATGTTGTCAATATTCAGTGTTTTATAGTTCATAGTTAATATTGTAAACCCCACATTCTTTATTGTCATGTACATTCTGGGGGTCTCATTCAGTAAAAAAAATTAAAATTCCATTCCGTTTTTCAAGGCAGTCTGTCATAACGTTTTTAGCATTCAATCAGACATTTGCCTACGAAAGACATGTCTTTGGGAAGCCATCCTTTGGTGGGCCTAAAGAAATTACCCATTTTGGATACCACTTGTCTAACAGGTCACTCTTTTCCTTTTTGCAGTAAACAAAGTATCACTAGTGTACTGAATAGTAATCCTGTGTATCGGTCTGTGCCGATATCCGATAAGTCAATTAATCGAACAATAAATGAAAATTAAGTATAACTATTCCAGCCTCGATAATCGCCTTATGCACGCGTTGTTACGGCTGCAAGAGGCAGAGCAGTCACTCTTACCAGCAGCTACCGACGTTTATACTACATGCACATGAACGCTAAAAATTATAACCGTTGTAAAACTCCTTAAGGTTAGTATTACCGTATTAAATCAAAATGATTGAAAAACTGTGATTGATAACTGCAGTTTGAGAAACTTATGGAAGGACTAGCGTTAGCTTGCCAGGTAGCTTAAATGCTAGCATGAAAACGAGAGACGTTTACGTCTTTTCCCATTAAGAAACGTCCTACCGAGAGAGGTTTACGTCTTTTCCCATTAAGAAATGTCATACCACAATTGAAACTTGTTTTAACACATTGCATTACTGAAACCCACTACTACCGACCACGCAGTCTGATAGTTTATATATCAATGATGAAATCTTAACATTGCAACACATGCCAATACGGCCGGGTTAACTTATAAAGTGCAATTTTAAATTTCCTGCGAATCTTCCGGTTCAAAACGTCTAGGTATGATGACGTATGCGCGTGACGTCGATGGTTGAAATGGAAGTATTGGGACGCCATTGTATCCAATACAAAAAGCTCAGTTTTCATCGCAAAATTCCACAGTATTCTGGACATCTGTGTTGGTGAATCTTTTGCAATTTGTTCAATTAACAATGGAGACTGCAAAGAAGGAAGCTGTAGATGCGATCGGTGTATTAGCGTCTGGCTACAGCAACACAACCAGGAGGACTTTGACTTGGATAGCAGACGCGCTATCCGACGCTAGCCGCCGACCGCATCGATGATCGGGTGAAGTCCTTCGTCGCTCCGTCGATTGCTGGAACGCAGGTGAGCTTCGGTGTTGATGAGCAGATGAGGGTTGGCGTAGGTGGAGAGCTAATGTTTTTATCATAGCTCTGTCGAGGTCCGTAGCTAAGTTAGATTCAATGGCGTCGTTAGCAACAGCATTGTTAAGCTTCGCCAGGCTGGAAAGCAGTAACCGTTCAGTTACAGGTCCATGGTTTAATAGTATTGTTGATTTTCTGTCTATCCTTCCAGTCAGGGGTTTATTTCTTTTGTTTCTATCTGCAGTTAAGCCCGATGCTATCACGTTAGCTCTGTAGCTAAAGTGCTTCACCCATGTATTGTCGTGGAGATAAAAGTCACTGTGAATGTCCATTTCGCGTTCTAGACTCTCATTTTCAAGAGGATATAGTATCCGAGGTGGTTTAAAATACAAATCCGTGATCCACAATAGAAAAAGGAGACAGTGTGGAATCCAATGAGCCCTTGTACCTAAGTTACGGTCAGAGCGAAAAAAGATGCATCCTGCACTGCATTCTAATACTTCACTCTCACGTTCCTCATCCACGAATCTTTCATCCTGGCTCAAATTAATGGGGTAATCGTCGCTTTCTCGGTCCCAATCGCTCTCGCTGCTGGTGTAAACAATGGGGAAATGTGAGGAGACTTTCAACTTGTGACATCACGCTACTTCCGGTACAGGCAAGGCTTTTTTTTATCAGCGACCAAAAGTTGCGAAATTTATCGTCGTTGTTCTATACTAAATCCTTTCAGCAAAAATATGGCAATATCGCGAAATGATCAAGTATGACATATAGAATGGATCTGCTATCCCCGTTTAAATAAAAAAAATTCATTTCAGTAGGCCTTTAATAACCTGGAGAGTTTAAACGTTTGTTTATATTCTAATTACAGTGTTAAAATACACGACAAATACACATTTGAAAGGATTTACTTGCATTATTATTATGTATTATTATTACATCAATAGTTAATTTGGTCTCAAAATAATGTTGACAATAATATTGTTTATCAGCAATCATTTGTAGGTCAATATATTGTCAAGCAAAATTTGTTATCAGCCCAGGCCTAACTATAAGACGTTTCTTTCAAGTTACCAGTTACTAAACGCAACACTTTCAAGGATGTAACGGTATTATAAATACTGCAGTATTTTGGTTTCAAAGTCTTCTCAATAATACCGTAACAAGTGACGGTATTAAACAAAAACTTTTTCTTTTCTGGTGTTTTAGCGTTGGCTGGGTCTGTAAATAAACTACATATCCCAGAATCCTCTGCGCGGAGTCTTGTGTTCTGCAAAGCGAAGCGCAGCACTTACGTTTTTCGCGTTTCGTAGGCGACACAGAGCAAGCCGATCTCGTCTCAATGCGCAGGAAATAAAAAAATAAAAAATCAACACGGGAATACGAGTAAACTAAAAAGCTACTTGAAACATCCTTAATTCATCCATCCATTTTCTACCGCTTGTCTGGAAACAACATTGTCCAGACTGATATAAACATGTCCACTGTAGAGGACACTGCTTCCCATAATGTAAAAGTTGAAGGACACTAAAGTGTACATTATTGTTTTATACTTGTTACACTGTGGATGTTTACTGTAAGTTATTATTTTAGATATTTCCTTAAAACAGTGGATGTTCCTAAATAATTATTTGCACTCAGAAATACTTGTTTGTAGTAGAAAATATGATTAGAAATTTTTAAGCATTATGTCTGTGTTCACTTACAGTAAGCGTGTTTATCTTAAACATTCCTGCCACTTCATTTTACACAGTATGGCATTTTTACCATGGTCCATGGTTCTTGCCCGGAAAAAGGTAGAGTGCCATCAACACTAAATTGGCCGTAGTGTTTGAGTGTGAGTGTGAATGTTGTCTGTCTATATGTGTTGGCCCTGTGATGAGGTGGCGTCTTGTCCAGGGTGTACCCCGTCTTCCGCCCGAATGCAGCTGAGATAGGCTCCAGCACCCCCCGCGACCCCAAAAAGGGACACGCGGTAGAAAATGGATTGATGGATGGAGTAGATCCTGCCCCAAGTGGGGGAGTTCAAGTACCTCGGAGTCTTGTTCACAAAGTGAAGGAATAGTGGATTGTGAGATCGACAGGCGGATCGGTGCGGCGTCTGCAGTGATGCGGACCCTGATCGATCCGTCGCGGTGAGGAAGGAGCTGAGCCAGAAGGCATAGCTCGCAATTTACCTGCGATCTACGTTTTCCTATCCACACCTATGGTCATGAGCTTTGGGTTATGACCGACCGGTAGCAGGGCTCTCCCTTAGAGATAGGATTCGAAGCTATGGGGAGATGTTTAGGGCGCGTCCGACCGGTCGGAGGCCGAGGGGAAGAACCAGGACATGGTGTCGAGAATATGTCTCTCAGCTGGCCTGGGAACGCCTTGGGATCCCCCGGGAAGAGTTGGACGAAGTAGCTGGGGAGATGAAAGTCTGGGCTTCTCTAATTAGGCTGCTTCCCTCACGACCCAACTTCGGATAAACGGAAGAAGATGGATGCATATTCCGTAATATTATCATACCATGGCCATCGTACCGTGAGATTTTGATACCGTTACATCCCTAGTAAATTGCCTCCTATTCCTGGACTACTCTTAAACACCAGGGGGCAAACCGTGACGCAAATTTAAGATTAAAGGGGAACATTATCAACAGACCTATGTAAGCGTCAATATATACCTTGATGTTGCAGAAAAAAGACCATATATTTTTTTAACCGATTTCTGAACTCTAAATGGGTGAATTTTGGCGAATTAAACACCTTTCTATTATTCGCTCTCGGAGCGATGACGTCACAACGTGACGTCACATCGGGAAGCAATCCGCCATTTTCTCAAACACATTACAAACACAGAGTCAAATCAGCTCTGTTATTTTCTGTTTTTTCGACTGTTTTCCGTACCTTGGAGACATCATGCCTCGTCGGTGTGTTGTCGGAGGGTGTAACAATACGAACAGGGACGGATTCAAGTTGCACCAGTGGCCCAAAGATGCGAAAGTGGCAAGAAATTGGACGTTTGTTCCGCACACTTTACCGACGAAAGCTATGCTACGACAGAGATGGCAAGAATGTGTGGATATCCTGCGACACTCAAAGCAGATGCATTTCCAACTGGACTGGACAGATCAGCTTTCAGGAAAAGAGAGCGGATGAGGGTATGTCTACAGAATATATTAATTGATGAAAACTGGGCTGTCTGCACTCTCAAAGTGCATGTTGTTGCCAAATGTATTTCATATGCTGTAAACCTAGTCCATAGTTGTTAGTTTCCTTTAATGCCAAACAAACACATACCAATCGTTTGTTAGAAGGCGATCGCCAAATTCGTCCTCGCTTTCTCCCGTGTCGCTGGCTGTCGTGTCGTTTTCGTCGGTTTCGCTTGCATACGGTTCAAACCGATTTGGCTCAATAGCTTTAGTTTCTTCTTGAATTTCGTTTTCGCTACCTGCCTCCACACGACAACCATCCGTTTCAATACATGCGTAATCTGTTGAATCACTTAAGCCGCTGAAATCCGAGTCTGAATCCGAGCTAATGTCGCTATACCTTGCTGTTCTATGCGCCATGTTTGTTTGTATTGGTCACAGGAAAATGGACGGGTGTATATAACGATGGTTAAAATCAGGCACTTTGAAGCTTTTTTTAGGGATATTGCGTAATGGGTAAACATTTTTAAAAAACTTCGAAAAATAAAATAAGCCACTGGGAACTGATTTTTAATGGTTTTAACCCTTCTGAAATTGTGATAATGTTCCCCTTTAAAAAAAACAAACTCAGATAGCTTATTGTATTCAATGAAAATAAAAAGTGCAGGTTGAATTTGAGAAGTAGTGCAAAATAACTGTGTGAATGTTAATGATCATTTCAGGAACAATAAGGTTTTTTCCACAAACAAAACTTGTCTGTTGAGGTTTTCTGCACATGCTATATCTGAGTAGTTGAATCAGAGCAAATACATAAACAAAAAGTGTGATTGAAAAAATATTTACTTGGAAAAAAATATTTTTTCCTTCTGATTAAGTTCGTAGGCAAATTTAATCTCCCGTCTGGACCAATAATTCAGTCACATAGTCAAACTCGTATTGTGGGCGGAATTCCCCCAGAATTCCCCCACGCAATACAACATGAGCTATAGTGACACTGTCTCTCGCCAGGTGCATTTACAAGATATGAACAAAGCAAGTGCTCCTTTTAAAGGGGAACTGCACTTTTTTTGGAATATTGCCTATCTATGGCGTCACATTAGTGCCAAAATCCGAGCGCATAAAAACTGTTATCGTGCACTGATTCTGCACTTCGTGCGCGCGCGCAAAAGGGTGTCGCGCGCGCGCACGAAGGTGCCTTTTTGCGTGCGCGGTGCCTTTCTGGGCGCGCGCCGTCTCGGTCTGTGCGCTCTCTGTGTACTCCTGGCATCTCTCCTCGCGCTGTCATGTTTCTTTTTGGCACTTTGGGGGCGGGTATGCTTAGACGTCCCCTCCTTTCTGATACGTCCCCTCCTTTCTGATTGGCTCTGAGCATTTTTCAAATGACCAATAATTCTCCAGCGTAGCAACGTTGTAGCCATCTTACCTCGGACAGCTAGCCTTAATCATTACATTGATGTCAATGGTACATGTACTAATTAAATTACCATAACTTGCTCGATTTTCGACCAATTTACAAACGTTTTGCCTTGTTACAAATCTTATTACATGTAGATATGACATAGGATGCTGTACCTGTTGAAATTACCTCTTTCGCTTTAAAAAAAAAAGACATAATTGTGCAACATAGTTGTGTAGGGTCAGTGTTAGTCAGTTCTCTGATTATTTTAAACTGTTTCAGAATACATTATTAAAAGCTATTCTTAACATTTTAAAAACAAAATTCAAAGATTATTTCATTAATTTTATGGCTGAATCAAAAGAAATTCCATAAATTAGAAAACAAATGTTCAAGAAGAAGTGAAAATATAAAATAATGTTATGGTTGGATGTTATTGCTGGTGGACCAGTTCTGGCTGAAAGATGTGATTATGGTGTTTGTTGTCTTATTATTTATTTGGGTCACATTTTGTATTACCCTGTATTGTGTTTATGTGGTATGAAATAACCTTCATCAGCGCGCAACATTTTTTTATCCACTTCTTCCTCCGTAAATCTTGATACATATTGACGATGACCCGCCGTGCTATACTTCTGATTGGCTCTGAGCATTTTTCGGCTGACCAATCAGAAAGAAGGGGCCGCCGTCTAAGCATACCCGCCCCCAAAGTGCCAAAACGAAACATGACAGCGCACAGACCGAGACGGCGCGCACGCAGAAAGGCACCGCGCGCGCACAGAAAGGCACCGCGCGCGCAAAAGGGTGTCGCGCGCGCGCACGAAGTGGAGAATCAGCGCGCGATAACAGTTTTTATGCTCTTGGATTTTTGGCACTAATGTGACGCCATACCTATCGTTCACAATCATTATGAGATACACGAAGACAACATTTTTTTTTTTTTGCATTCTAACATGTATAAATCATCTCGTTTTTGGTGGCTAGCAATGCAGCTAATTGGAGTAATCAAGTTTACCTCTAAATCACTTTAAAATTGCATTCAAAAACTGTCAACAATACTTCATTTACGTTCTGTAACCTGTATAATAACCAAGCTGTAGCAACATTGTTATTGTAAGAGTGAACACTAAGGAACTCTTTAGCCGCACCAGACTATAAGCCGCATATATATACGTTGTGAAATGAGTTATTTACACAGAAATAATTTGTAAATGTTTTTTTACATACCCTAATTGTTTCCAAACGGTGTCTGTAACACGGCAATAAAAAGGCTGATCAAACAAAACAGCAGTCATCGTCATGTCATCAAATACTGAGAAACTCTTTTTCTAGCGTATTAACACATCGGCATGCTACGGTATTAGCCGTAAAAGTAATAATCTAGCTTCTACGTCAACACGAAACGCGTTTGACATTGTAATGCACAACACAATGCGGTAGGACACAAATTTGTAGTGACTGAAAAACATGAACAATCATATTACAGTATCTATATCTATATCTATATTTCATGTTTTATTTGTACACAGCTAGCCATGTGTATATAAAACATATTACATATTGTTATGAAGGTGTCTGTTACTACATTATATATGTATACTTGCAGTGTGTATATAAAACATATTACATATTGTTATGAAGATGTCTGTTACTACATTATATATATATTTGCATTGTGTATATTGTACATATTACATATTGTTATGAAGGTGTATGTTACTACATTATATATATATATACTTGCAGTGTGTGTATTGTACAGATTACATATTTTTTTGAAGGTGTATGTTACTACATAATATATATATACTTGCAGTGTGTATATTGTACATATTACATATTGATATGAAGGTGTCTGTTACTACATTAAATATATACTTGCAGTGGTTATATTGTACATATTACATATTTTTATGAAGATGTCTGTTACTACATTATATATATACTTGTGTGTATATAAAATGTTGATGGAGAGTTTTGAAGTTGTTTTAGAGACTTTGAAGGCTACAACAGTGACTCCCATTAGCCGCATCGTTCAAGCATTTTTTTATAGGGTTAGGGTTTTTCAACCCCCCCCCCCCCCCCCCCCCCCCAAAAAATTGTGTTCTTGTTTCTCATAATGATTGTGAACGATCCAAAAAAAAGTGGTTCCCCTTTAAAGCTGTTGTCTTTCAACTTCTCTGCTAGTGCTGGCCATAATTTTATCTTTTGTGCTCCAGTTACAACAATTTCAGCGGGCAGGCACAACAGTGATTGGACATTTGGGAACAATTGTTGTAGCTGAGATAGGCTCCAGCGCCCCCCGCGACCCCAAAGGGAATAAGCGGTAGAAAATGGATGGATGGATGTTTTGAAATATGAACATGTGAGGTCGACCAGTATCTCGCAATGAATTATGTGACTTCAGAGTTACATGCTTGCTTTCAACGTCAACCTTTGGTGTTTGGAGTTGAGGTAAAATCCAATATTCATAGCTCTACAACTAACATCATCTTTTTAGATTACACTGTTGCTTGCTCTGCTGCATTATACAAATGCTCACCCAAACACAACTGTTTTCTCCCAGTTGTGTTTGGGGAAAGTGACATCGGTGCACAAACCCAAGTATTGATCGTCCCTCCCGGCCCCCTCTGACTCTCTCGACTGAGCAACACTATGAGTCATTGTTCCTTGATGTGTGTCTCAAGCAGAGTATTGCATAACCCCTGGCATCACTCTCATGAATCACCACTTTGAGAAAATAGTTGCTCTCAAACAAGGCTCACATGTCTGTGCACATGCTTGACAATATTGTGTGGCAGAGTTACGTCTGAGAGAGGAGAAAATATATACAAAAATGGGCCCTTTTCTTCCAATTTGCAGCTTGCATCATCATATGAAAGCGAATCTTAAGGTTCCCCTTTTTCCAGGTGGTTCTGCTGAGTTTAGCCCCGCCCACACAGAACCTTATGTCCACAGAGAAGGCAATTGGTTGCAGGAAGTTTATATAATCACTGTACATGGTTATGTAAGACTTGCACGCTGCTCTGCACACTCCTGCTCTGTCTGAGGGGGTGGCTATAGTAAAATGGTTTGTGGATCAGTGGAACATGTTGGTAGCTTGGTGTACTTTCTGATAATGCTGTCTTGACACACACATACACACAGACTGGTCTGGCCTTTGACCACAATGTTATTATGTGTCTGTGCTGATTGTGTTCTAAATAACTGTTATTATAGAGCACATACAGAATATATTTCCACTGTATATTATGGCTGAAAGATTGTATGTTTGGCTGAAAAAATATGCTCGATAGAGCCATTACAATTTAACTGTCTTAAAGGGGACCTAAGATGATTTTAATCTACTTTCAACATGCTTCCTTGTGGTCTATATTAGTGTTGGCCTGCAAAAAAATATGTTTTTCAGCTGTGGTCCGTATGGGCCGCTGCGGTACTAAGTTGTAATACACTTTTCCACTACTTGTGGCAGTAATGACAATGTCAATCAAACAGAAGAAAATTGGAGCTAAAGTCATAGAGGTTTCTTAAGCGCAAAAATTATAACTAAAACTGGTGAAGCTGGATTTTCATTTGCACTCACAGTTTATTTAAGAAACATATATATTATTATTATTTTCGTTAGAATCTATATATTTTAGCACTGTGTAATCGTATGTAAATGTATTTTTTATCAGTTTTTCTGAATCCCTTCTTTTGCAATATATTTATTTTTGTAATCAGCCTGACCTAAGCCTTGATAATAATTTTTTGGATTAACACATGCTTTCATTCGTTTGATAAAGTTTATCCTGTTATACTGTAAGTAGTTTAGATATATTGAATACTATTAAAATTAAGAGTAATATTACCTATTTAGTGTTTATATATGAAAAGAACGGGGTGAATCATCTTGTCCTTCATTAGGTATCTTTGACCCATTTGGCCCGTTAGCATCACATAGTGCAAGCCTGGCCTACCCGCGACTCCCGACATTAAGTACACCTGCCCACTCTCTGATCGATGCACGTAGGTGTTTTGCACTAGGAGTGCTGAATAAACGATTATTTATCCGATTCTAAATCGATTACTAGTTTTCAAGACTCTATTTAAAAAATAAAATTAAAAATTAAATCTATAAAAATATATTAAGGATGTAACGATAAACGATAGTAATGATAACCGCAGTAAAACTCATGCTGGCTAGTATAACCATTTTAAATTAAAATGATTGGAAAACCGTGATTGATACCCTCACGGGCTGACTAGCGATAGATGGTTAGCTAGCTTAAATGATAACATGAACGCAATAGACATCAAAAATAAAAAAATATACAAACTTGTATAAACACATCACTGTCTGAGTAACTAAGACATTCAATTGTGTACATTGAACCAACAGGCTGTGCTGTCTGAGTATATATACACGGAGAAATACGACACAGGCGGATGTTTTTCATAATAACTTCATGAACACAGATGGCGGTGTCTACAACAGGAAGTAGAGTCGCGTGATGTCATACAAACCAGAAATGAAGCCAAGTGAACACTCGCTCTACTCATAGCAATACCATTTTACTCATCTTTATCAATAAAAAGTTACAGCATTTAAAAAAAATAAAATGGTAGATAAACATTAGTGTTTATCTTCCATTACTGCTCAATATTGTTTTTGAAAAACTAGAACAATATTTCATGTTTCTTTTCTATAGAAAGTATATTTGTCTATTAATTTTAGTTAGTTTTTAAAAATACATCTTTGTTGAAAGTTTTCAGTGTGTATATAAGTGCTTTTTGAGCCCATTCAACAATACCGCGATAATAATAATTGTAATCATTTTGCTCCCATTAACCGTGATATGAAATTTCCACATCCCTACATACCTAATAAATATATGTTTTATGTATTTATTTTAAAATCTTCAAAATTTCAAGAATCTATTTTGTTTTTTAAGAATACATTTTTCAATAGATGTTTTTTAGGCCATTCTTGCACTTACTTTGCTGATGTCATACTTCGGCAGCCAAGATAAACTCTTGTAACTTGTTTTGTAAAGGTTATCATATCATTTTGTTATGGACAAATGAACACGGAAGTATTCATATTATGACAGGAGAGCAGGTGGGAGGGCACGAAACAAGAAGGAACAACACAAAGGTTCTGAGGTAGTCAGCAACGGGAGAAGAGGCTCGTCAACAGCATGTTTTAGAATGACCACAAATGTGCATCTATCAATCTGTGACGTCACAAACTGTTCATCGTTAAAACAAATACTCCGAAACACAGCATTCAGAAGGGCATCCAAAAGGGTTAAGGTGTCGCCTTGGCATCGTTTAACACGAGTATCTGACATTTCAACAACATTATAATTCAGGAAAGTGAAAAATCTTCCTAAGTCCCCCCTAAGTGCATGTGGACATTTGATTGTTTGTGTCCCAAGCAACTGATCAAGTGGTGTTTTACGATTAGGTGGTGGATATAATGCGTGTAAATGTGGACAAAGTGCTGGAACGGGACCAGAAATTGTCTGAACTGGACGACCGAGCAGATGCACTCCAGGCTGGAGCTTCCCAGTTTGAGACCAGTGCTGCCAAGCTCAAAAGGAAATACTGGTGGAAGAACTGCAAGGTACCAGAACACACGATTTAAATTAAATGTCACATTGTTACCTCCGCTTAACATTAGCAGTACATCTTTTTTTTTTTTTCAGCTGGCCAACTGTATACACTGTATTACATGAAGTAATGTTGCTCTGTCCACTTCAGATGTGGGCCATCCTGATCGCTGTCCTGCTGATCATCGTGATCATCATTATCAGTAAGTAACATGTAAACAAACGCTGTTGATGTATGTGACTTTGTTTGCATTTTTCCATGAACTCAGCTTGAGGGTGATGTCTGTCCTTAGGCTCATAGCACGCTTAGTCAGCATGTTGCTAATGGCAGCACGTCTTACGACTTGTTTTAGTTTTTGTTTATTTATTGGATGGGACATAAAATCAAAGATAGGAAAAACTGGCAAAAACCATGACAGATTGTATGAAAATGTCACATAATTTCCATCAAATCTTAGCTGACATAATGTGCTTCCATATCTAATAGATACAGTGCTTTATGTTGCAATCAAATATTTTCATTGTTCATTGTTCTGTGTGCGTTCTATGAACAAATAAACACCTAGCAACCCACACGCTTTTAATAACAAGAAAAGCGCTGTACAAGTATAACCCATTTATTCTGTAGTCAATCAATAGTATATTTTCTTCACCAACAAACTACTTTACTACGCACAATGTTTGGCCCTACAATAATAATATATAATGTGTGTGTGTGCGTGCATGCGTGCGTGCGTGTATGTATATATATATATATATATATATATATATATATATATATATATATATATATATATATATATACAGTTGTGCTCATAAGTTTACATACCCTGGGAGAATTTAGGATTTCTTGGCCATTCTTCAGAGAATATGAATGATAACACAAAAACCTTTCTTCCGCTCATGCTTAATGGTTGTGTAAAGCTATTTATTGGCAAACAACTGTTTACTCTTTTTAAATCAAAATGACAAAAAAAGTACCCAAATGACCCTAATCAAAAGTTTCCATACCCCAGTGACTTTGATCTGATAACATGCACAAAAGTTGACACAAACAGGTTTGAATGGCTAATCAAGGTTCCAATCCTCACCTGTGACCTGTTTGTTTGTAATTAATGTGTGTGTATAAAAGGTCAGTGAGTTTCTGGGCTTCTGACAGACCATTGCATCTTTCATCCAGTGCTGCACAGATGTTTCTGGATTCTGAGTCATGGGGAAGGCATAAGAATTGTCAAAGGATCTGCGAGAAAAGGTAATTGAACTGCATAAAACAGGAAAGGGGTATAAAAGATATCCAAGGAATTGAGTATGCCAATCAGCAGTGTTCAAACGCTGATTAAGAAGTGGAAAATGAGGGATTCAGGTAGACCAGCAAAGATTTAAGCCACAACCGCCAGGAAAATTGTTCGAGATGCAAAGAAAAATCCACAAATAACTTCAGCTGAAATACAGGACTCTCTGAAAAATTGTGGTGTGGCTGTTTCAAGATGCACAATAAGGAGGCACTTGAAGAAAAATGGGCTGCATGGTCGATTGGCCAAAAAGTTACATTTTGGTCTCATCACTCCAAATTACTGTGTTCCATAAGTTTTGAGGCTTGTCTCTGTGCTGTTTGGCGTAATGTAAGCGGGATGCTTTGTGACATTTGCGCAGATATGGCTTTCTTCTGGTGACCCAACAATGCAGCCCATTTTTCTTCAAGTGCCTCCTTAATGTGCATCTTGAAACAGCCACACCACAATTTTTCAGAGAGTCCTGTATTTCAGCTGAAGTTATTTGTGGATTTTTCTTTGCATCTCGAACAATTTTCCTGGCAGTTGTGGCTGAAATCTTTGCTGGTCTACCTGAATCCCTCATTTTCCACTTCTTAATCAGCGTTTGAACACTGCTGATTGGCATTCTCAATTCCTTGGATATTATACCCCTTTCCTGTTTTATGCAGTTCAATTACCTTTTCTCGCAGATCCTTTGACAATTCTTTTGCCTTCCCCATGACTCAGAATCCAGAAACATATGTGCAGCACTGGATGAAAGATGCAATGGTCTGTCAGAAGCCCAGAAACTCACTGACCTTTTGTACACAAACATTAATTACAAACAAACAGGTCACAGGTGAGGATTGGAACCTTGATTAGCCATTCAAACTTGTTTGTGTCAACTTTTGTGCATGTTATCAGATCAAAGTAACTGGGGTATGGAAACTTTTGATCAGGGTCATTTGGGTACTTTCTTTTGTCATTTTGATTTAAAAAGAGTAAACACAGTTGTTTGCCAATAAATAGCTTCACACAACCATTAAGCATGAGTGGAAGAAAGGTTTTTGTGTTATCATTCATATTCTCTGAAGAATGGCCAAGAAATCATAAATTCTCCCAGGGTATGTAAACTTATGAGCACAACTGTGTATATATATATACATATATATATATATATATATATATGTATATATATATATATATATATATATATATATATATATATATATATATATATATATATATATACCGTATTTTCCGCACCATAAGGCGCCCTGGGTTATAAGCCGCGCCTTCAATGAACGGCATATTTCAAAACTTTGTCCACCTATAAGCCGCCCCGTGTTGTAAGCCGCATCTAACTGCGCTAAAGGAATGTCAAAAAAACAGTCAAATAGGTCAGTCAAACTTTAATAATATATTAGAACCAGCGTGATGTGGGCGCGCATGGAATCGTATATCAACATGGACGGAGCTGCGTGAAAAAAGCCACCCG
>NC_084570.2:26454160-26464160 GCF_033978685.3 Nerophis lumbriciformis
TCTTTGTTCCATATTTTCTCCCTGGAAAGGCAAGCGGGCTATCATTTCTTGTCCTCAGTGTGCGCGCACTCCTATGTGCCTCAGTAAAGGATAACGCTAAGTACCGGTCTTACCGGCATTACTACACTATACCAGATTTAGTGTCAAGCCACATACCAAAGACACGCGCAGTTAATTAATTTAACCCAAACTCAACCAGTGTCACATGTTGAATGCTAACTTGCCTTTTTACATCCAAGCATTGCTATCCATTGGACAAGAAATATGATGTATAGTTGTGAACTCCTCTGAAAATTGTGTTCAATGTTTTATTCGCCAACAATGTGTGTGTGCCAAGTTTAGATGTGCCTTTAGAAATACTGACCGTTTTCTTTTAAACTGTTCTGGTTATCACTGGAGCAATGTTCAACATCTGAATTGTTCCAGTCATTAAGAATATACAGTACAGGCCAAAAGTTTGGATACACCTTCTCATTCAATGTGTTTTATTTATTTTCATGACTATTTACATTGTAGATTGTCACTGAAGGCATCAACACTATGAATGAACACATGTGGAGTTATGTACTTAACAAATAAAGGTGAAATAACTGTAAACGTGTTTTATATTCTAATTTCTTCAGAATAGCCACCGTTTGCTCTGATTACTGCTTTGCACACTCTTGGCATTCTCTGGATGAGCTTCAAGAGGTAGTCACCTGAAATGGTTTTCACTTCACAGGTGTCATAGTTTTGATGCCTTCAGTGACAATCTACATGGTAAATAGTCTTGAAATTAAAGAAAACACATTGAAATGAGAAGGTGTGTCCAAACTTTTGGCCTGTACTGTATATATACTGTATATACTTTCTGCCTAATTTCAAAACAGCGCTGTTAAGAGTCGATCATGCCACCTAATGCCTTAACTTATTTATACACGTGGGCTGAGTGCTTATGTACTTCTATTTTGAAGACATTAGATTTAAGTTGCAATATATTTTCATTTCCTGAGAGTAAAATTTGATTGTGAATGCAGGAAAGCCTGTTTGTATCTTGGTGTTAGGAAGAGTTTCTCCATTGAAACAAGTGCCTAAAGTCTCTTAAATTGGAATAACTTATTTCTTTTTGATATATTTTGTCTAAAAGAACGACAATATAATTTTCGACAAATGTCACCACGGACGGAAAGGAATATGCCTTATTCTTTCTGCATTGGGAAAATTCCAGATACATCTACGCAGCAATCCATGGAATATTCACTACCAGAGTAGTGCCTTCTAAATCCACAGAAATGCAGCTCTCATTATTCATGTATGTATCCCATCTTAGTCAAATTCATCCATATTTCATGCCCTTTTATTACGCATGTAGCTATGTTTTGAAACTAATGTATGTAGAACTAATATTGAAGGTTGGTTTTGTTTGTGTACACTCCTGCCAAGCATTGCGCTGCTTGCATTTGTATTAAACATTAGTTGGAAAGTGAGAGTGAGAATTCTATGTGCTGTGCCAACACTGGATGATTGCATACCCTGCTGTTGCTTCTGTCTAAATAAAATAATCCAAAAATTAAAAAAAAGTTTCGTTACTTTGTTTATGGCGATTGCATACCCTGCTGTTGCTTCTGTCTAAATAAAATAATCCAAAAATTAAAAAAAAGTTTCGTTACTTTGTTTATGGCCAGTGACGTTTTAATACATTAAGTGTTGTGACTGTTGTAAACAAAGGGTGGCCAAAGTTCGCCTCGGGGGCCATTTGTTGTGCCGGCAATATGTCTAAAACAATAAAAATGTAGTCAAAAAGACTTAATGTAATGAGGAAAAAGCTAAACAATTGACATTTTAAAGTTTAAACAATCTCTTTAAATAGAGGACATTTTGACAGACTTACAGTATATCAAAACTTAGTGTCAGCTTTGTGTTATAAGTGAAAAACTTGATTATTCAACTTTTTGTCATTCCGTTACGTCTTTTTGCACTTTTTTCTTACATTTTACTGTTTCTTTCCTGACAATATGTTGAAGGCCAACAAAACTTGAGCTGAGGCGGGCAAGTGGCCTTTGGGCCGCCCCTGTAATAACTAATGATAGTACACGTTGTCACCTATAACACAAACATGACACTTAAGTTTTGTCTTCAAATAATTTTTTAATATCAAAATGTCCCCTGCATACTTTGACTTTTCAATACACGGCCCATGATTTAAAAGGTTTGGAATCCATCTAATTTGATGAGCTCAGCTGTCACAATTTTCATATAATTCCCTAATGTGTTCAATTATTATTTAATATATATATATATATATATTACATATATATATATATATATATATATATATATATATTTATTATATATATATATATATATGTATGTATATATATATATATGTATATATATATGTATGTATATATATATATATATATGTATGTATATGTATATATATATGTATGTATATGTATATATATGTATATATATATGTATGTATATGTATATATATATGTATGTATATGTATATATATGTATATATATATATATGTATGTATATGTATATATATAGCCAATGTTCTGTGCTACAATTACTGCAAAATTTTTTTATTTTTTTTGTACCCTGAAAATGAAATAATTACAAAATGTTTCCTCATAAAGTAGAGTGGTAAAAGTAAAAATTCCTTCTAAGTTGTTTCAGGCCCTACTGATAAAGTATATTGTAAAAAAAAAAAAAAAACGTTTGTATAAAACGATATCACAGATGAGCGTTGATTCCTTCCGTGGTGAAAAGGCTCATGCAGCGGGCCGTGATGTCTTGCGCATGCGCAGCCTACATCGTGAGCTTTGTCTTGCCTGTTGCGTAACATGGGTGTCCACGTGAGTTTTCTCCTGGACACGCCCACTCTCCTAGCTAGGGGCCATTCGCACAGCATATGTAAATAAATACGACCAATCGCCGTTGAGTGGGCGGTGCCACAGCGGACAAGACTCACGTTGCCCAACTGTGTCAAGCGCACCGGAATACTAGGCGATTTAGTTTGGTGACAGCGTCCTAATTAAACATTGTTTCAATAGGACCAGAGAATCAAATCACGGGAAAACTTACCGAAGTGGCGACACGCGAGTTCTTGAAAAGGTAAATATTACACCAAAAGGCGATTTGTGTATGTTTTGGGTGCTAGCTAGCTCGCGCAGTGTCAACAGTAGAAGTAAACACATTAAATGTGATTGGTTTTCTGTAGATTTTAATACAGATTAATATTTTTCTTTATTGTGGAATATTTATCCACCATGTCTTTAGCGTGTAGCGAACGTTGGATAACATGTCTGCCATAACGCAAGTGACGTTGTGCTACTATTAAACCTTCCGAGCAGATCATCCAAATTTAGCGTTGGCACCAAGCACATAAATAATTTGAACCAACCATAAGCTGACACCTAACGTAACCCAGTGCGTGTTTACATTGTGATTGTCGTCGTGACACTCTTAATGAATGCATAGAACGTGTAATTATGGCTGATGAAACGCATGTCATTTCCTTCAGTGGTCCGAGCTTGATGGTGTGAGGCTTCCTGAGGACAGTAAGTTCATGAGGGGAAGGGGCAAGAGTCAAGTTTGTTGTCACGTCACATTTGTAGGTTTTTAAAATGTCACTTTTCCCTGTTAAAATGTCCTGTTGCGTTCATGCAACATCATTTTTTTGAGTGCATTATCCAAAACAAGGTATATAATCAGGGGTGTCCGACTTTTTTCCACTGAGGGCTGCACACTGAAAAATGAAAGCATCCGGGGGCCATTTTGATATTTTTCAATTTCAAAAACCAATACAACCATATTTTAGGGCGCATCGGATTATAAGGCGCACTGCCGAGGTATATTCTTGATTTTTTTCATATATAAGATGCACCTGATTATAGGGTGCATTAAAGGAGTCATCCATCCATCCATCCATCCATCCACTACCGCTTATTCCCTTTGGGGTCGCGGGGGGCGTTGGAGCCTATCTCAGCTACAATCGGGCGGAAGGCGGGGTACACCCTGGACAAGTCGCCACCTCATCGCAGGGCCAACACAGATAGACAGACAACATTCACACTCACATCCACACACTAGGGCCAATTTAGTGTTGCCAATCAACTTATCCCCAGGTGCATGTCTTTGGAAGTGGGAGGAAGCCGGAGTACCCGGAGGGAACCCACGCAGTCACGGGGAGGACATGCAAACTCCACACAGAAAGATCCCGAGCCCGGGATTGAACCCAAGACTACTCAGGACCTTTGTATTGTGAGGCAGATGCACTAACCCCTCTGCCACCGTGAAGTCATATTATTATTATTTTTTCTAAATGTAAAACACTTCCTTGTGGTCTACATAACATGTAATGGTGGTTCTTTGGTCAAAATGTTGCATAGATTATGTTTTACAGATCATCTTCAAGCCGCTTTCGGATGCGCCGTTTTGTGGGCGGTCTTATTTACGTGGCTCACCTTCGGCAGCGTCTTTACTCCGTCTTTTTTGTTGTAGCTGTGTAAGGACGAGAGTGGAAGAAGTGTCAAAATATGGAGCTAACTATTTTAATGACATTCAGACTTTACTTAAATCAACAACGGAGCAGCATCTCCACATCCGGAAACAACAACACCAGAAATGTGTCCCGTGAAAAAACGTCCGACCGGAACTCTCTAACAACTAAAGTTCCTTAGGTGAATAATGTAAACTCACTGCACCGGTATGTTTTAGCGCTTTCATGGCGATTTTACTGACAGATATAAGTAAGAACTTTACACTACTTCATATTAGAAATGGCAACAACGGAGGATGAATGTCCCATAACAAGAAGATAGAGGAAAAAGAAGAAGCTTATCGACTACGGTTCCCAGAATTTTATCGTAAAAGCTGTAGTGTTTTTTTACTGCATATTACTGGAAATGAAATTGAAAAACAGTACCACTCTTTTTTTTTTTTCTTTTTTTTTTTTTTTTACATTAAAATATAGAGTTGTTGTGTATTATAGTTTATAGTGTATCAATGTAAACACAAACTGTACCAAAGTAGTTTTTTTGTAAAAAACAAACAAACTGGCATCTAAGTTGCCAGAATTTTACCATAAAGTCTATTGTCATTTTTACAGTGCACAATTTGATAATTTGCTTTGAAATCATAAGTCAAGCTGATATTCAAGTACTTATTTTTATTTTAAAAAAATGATAACATTTTGTTGCCTTCTTAGATAATATTATATTTTAAAAGATATGTATATAAAGATAAGCATGCAGTTCATTTATCTTTTGAATATCAAAATGAAAAGAACAAATACATTTAGTTAGAAACTATTATTTATTAAAGCATATTATTACCATTTCGCAGGACATATAAAATGATGTGGCGGGCCAGATCCGGCCCCCCGGGCCTTGAGTTTGACACATGTGTTCTAGACTATTCATTAGTAGCCAGCGAGAAAGTATATTTTTGACACAACAGACTGTAAATAGAGTTCACAACACTGGAAGTATATTACTAGAGAGAGCGTGGCTACAGGGCAGCCACACGTTTTCTGTGTTATTTGCATGCATGTTATAGAATTTGACATGGCATTTTCAATGTTAGTGAATTATCTACAAACATTTGTGTGGTACATTACATGGCACATGTTAGTGTCAAAAAGACAGCCAAAATAGGTTGGTAGAACTAAAGGTCAAATATAGTTTAGAATTGCAGCCAGTTGCAGGAAAGTCTTGATTTTCAACATTTTCTTTCGGGGTTTGCATGGCAGCACTTTGTGCTAATAAATGATAATGATAAATGGGTTGTACTTGTATAGCGCTTTTCTACCTTCAAGGTACTCAAAGCGCTTTGACACTACTTCCACATTTACCCATTCACACACACATTCACACACTGATGGAGGGAGCTGCCATGCAAGGCGCTAACCAGCACCCATCAGGAGCAAGGGTGAAGTGTCTTGCTCAGGACACAACGGACATGACGAGGTTGGTACGAGGTGGGGATTGAACCAGGGACCCTCGGGTTGCGCACGGCCACTCTGCCACTGCGCCACGCCGTCCCCATGATGATAATAATAATAATAATAATAATAATAGATATTTTCCTTTTTTTCCCCTGATTTTCCTTTTTTTTTTTTTTTACTCAAAGGGTGCTCACATCCCAGATAGTGGATATTCTCTATGACACATGTGTCAAACTCAAGGCCCGGGGGCCAGATCTGGCCAGCCACATCATTTTATATGGCCCGCCAACGCCTGGAAATAATATGCATCAATAAAGTATTTGCTAAATGTATTCTTTCTTTCCATTTTAACAGAAAAAAATACATTTATTGCATGCAGTCGCATATATTTGGATTCAATAATATCTAATAATGTAACAAACACTATATTATTATAAATTTTTTTCTTAAAATAAAGAATAAATACTTAAATATCTGCTTGATTTGTGTATGAATTTGTAATAATAATGTTGGTAATGTTAAAAAATGTAATGTTAGTTACATTTGTATGAATTTAGGTTGGAACGCACTTATTTCTGATAATAATGAACCATTAGTTTCATGTTTTGTAGTAATGTAACAAATATATTATCATGCATTCAACTTTTTTTTTTTTAAATGAAAATAAATATTGATTGACTTATTTCAAAGCAAGTTATTCATTAAATTATGCATTGTAAAAATGTTAATAGATTAAACGGTAAAAAAAAAAATGGCTGCACAGCGGCCAGAATTGTATCAGTAAAAAAAACATTGGTACCATTTTTTTCTATTTAAAGTAATACATCGCAAAAACAACCACCATAGAGTTCATGATTAACACCGGCTGCTCTGTTGACCAGAATTTTACCGTTAAAAAACATGGTAGCCTTTTTCCATTTACAGTAATGTCCTGTAAAGAAAAAAACGATCGAATCCACGGTAAGATTCTGCCGACTGAGCTGCCAGTCTACAGATTTTTTTTTTACGGAGTACGTAAAAAATCTATATTGTTGTGCAATAATATGTGGGGAATATCTCCGTTACAAGCGGCCGTCTGAGGGCCCTCGATGAAAAGGAGTTTGACACCTCTGCACTATGAAGAGCGTGTCAGTTTTTACCCTATCAATATTTATTGACCATCAAGTGTTGTCAACATTGCAACATGGCTATGTTACCAGTCTCTGATACTGTATGTTTCATTTTTACCATGAGGAAACAATGCATACATTCTGCTGGGAATTCACAGCTGTATGTACATTATATTTAATATATGGCCTCCTCAGGTCTGCTTGTGACCTTAAGATCAGATCAGACCATTACGCTTGCACCACCGTTGTAAAAGGGTCTTTCTTTCTGAAACAACAGTTATATTACATCCCAAGTAACACTAAAATATCTCACTGTCAACTTGAGCTTCACGATTATGTAATCCTGCTGCCACGGGGCGGAATATTTCCACCGGCTTCTCAGTGATTTGTGTGTCACACTGCTCTATATAAATATTACATGTGTTTATTACACTGAAAACCTTAATTAGGGATTGTACAACGACATATTATACTCCTCGGTTACAAATACCAATAATATTTCTTACTTGTATTACTTTGTAAGCCCATTTGTAAGACATAACTCAAATCTATTGTACTTGATGGTTATGTACAGTAGAATATGTTGTTTGTAGTGGACAGGAATACATCGGAATGTATTATGAGGTTTAATGTGTGTTTTGTTTCATAATTGGTTGTTAATTCACATTTTGAAAGAAAAAAACACATTTACACTTAAGCACACATTATTTAATGAATATCACATTATTTGTTTGTTGTCACAAAAATCCTGCGTTTTATTTGTGTGCTGATGCTGTGACACGATTACCGTAAATTCCGGACGACAAGCCGCTACTTTTTTCCTACACTTTGGACCCTGCGGCTTATAAAACGGTGTGGCTAATGTATGGATTTTTCTTCGCCATAATGTTTAAATACAAATGAAATAAATAGTTACCATTAAACAACAAGCAGAGACACTGAAAAGGTGCGTTCTTTTATGTGCTATGGTGCCATCTTTTAGATGAGTTCGCTCACTGCAGGTGCTGCGGTGTGAACGTCTACAGTATTTCCTTCCGTTATAATGCTTTAAACGGAAAGTACAAGGGCCGTTTCGATTTACTAGTCGTCCATAGCGTTACTACTCATTTGGATTCTTCATTCATCACCCCAAGCAACGTTTGTAAGTTTTACAATATAACTAAAACAATTCTTATTTATTAAACCGTCCCATGTGTGATGTCTGTAGGAATGTTTTCATGCATATTTGTACGTGCTATGATAATGTAATCAAGCTACCGTCGTTAGCATTAGCTAATATGCTAATACATTTACGAGTGTCTGTGTAGTCTTATTATCTTACAATTGCATTCTTTTTTTTGTAAATTCACCAAAATGTCACAGTGGAGTTATTCAGTGTTTATCTGATTGGAGAGCTAGCTACCGCAGCTAATGGGTCCATGGCGATGACTTCTGGTTTTTTTGATTAGCCGTTTTACTGCCGTGTTACAGACACCGTTTGGAAACAATTAAGGTATGGGAAAACTCATTTCACAACGTATATATCTGCGGTTTGTAGTCCGGCGCGGCTAATATATAGATTTTTTTTCTCCCTAAAATTCAGTGGGTGCGACTTATACAACCCGCTCTATAGTCCGAAAAATGCTGATCACAGAAGGATGGCTTTGAATCACCTTGCTTCAAATTCAATAGAGCAGAGATAATGCCTGACTTTTCTTAGAAATGCCATTAGCCTAGTTACTGGCTTGATCAGCAGACGAGTGTGTTTTGTGCTGTTTTCCGCAAATGTGCATGCTACAAACAAAGGCCAGCTATTCCAGACTACAGCATTCATTGAGTGGCCAGAATCAAAGACTAATCTTTTGCAGCTAGCCTCTGCTACTGTCCCACATTGGACCATTTTCACATGGCGTCAGCATGCGCCCCGAACCTCAACAACACCCGCCCCCAAAACACAGAATTTTACTCAACGGCAACAATGCAAAAATATCCATTTAAAAAATACATTAGTTCATGACTACATCTCCTTCGACAGGCGCTTGCACGTCTGTGCGAGCGTAATGAAAGCCAGTCTACTTCATGTAAAGAACTGGCGTTCTGGGAGACTGCCTGTGTTTTTAGCTCAATAGTAGTACGCTGGCCTTTTACACTGGGGGAGTGTGTTCGAGCCCCGCTCAGAGCAGTAAGGGAAAAAAATGCAGCCGAGAGAGAGAGCATAGGGGAGCATAGAGTGGGTTGTTCCAATGCAGTCAAACTAGACATTGGATAAATGCTCAGCTTTGTCCAGCCCACGGACGCCGAGCGTTTTTGGAAGTGAATGAGAAGTGGGCTCAGTCTCGGACGGCCTGAGTGCTAAATCCCGTTTTGATTGACCGCAAAATGAGCGAATCAGAAATCTTGAGATACAAACCACTGCCAGAGCATTTTTCAAGTTTCATTCTGTTGTTTCGTGTTGATATGGAGAACTTTACAATCCTGTAAGTGACGTTTTCTTTGTAAAATATAGTATCTTAATATCTTCAATCTGATATTTTGGGGACTGTATTTGTCTTTAGAAAATAGCTGAAAAAGAGCTTCCCCTAGTTGAAAGACCAGCAGCCGCCACTGGTGAACGGCCTGTGTTACATTGTACAAAAGCAGCAACCATTAAAACATTTGAGAAAATTCATATATTGTATTAAAATATATGTTAATTATTACCAATAAAACAGATTTGTTTTTAAATGTATGCAATTATATAAATAATTTTTAAAGAAAATCTATGCATCAATGCTGATTATGGCAATTATATCCATCCATCCATCGTCATATTGTCCAAGCACCTAGCCACGTCACCACTGCCACAAGTGTATTGGCAAGCTGGGGGGAACCCTGTTGAACTATTTTCTTCTATTCCCACCCCTATTATTGTTACAACTTTTTTATTATTGTATTTTGACTCTGTTCTCACATAATTCCGTTTTTTGTAGTAGTGCT
>NC_084570.2:26469160-26521660 GCF_033978685.3 Nerophis lumbriciformis
CACTTCCGATCCGATACCGACACTGACCGACACTGGCCTATCCGAGCATGTCTTAAAGTTTAAAGTTATTTAGCCTACTTAGTTGTCAGAATCATGTTGAAAAGGGTTTTAGTACTCTTGATAACAACTAGCCAGCTGAATTAGGGGAGTTTGAATAATACACAATGGTTGGTAACAAGAAATTGACCTGTTTATTGAAGGATAAACACAAAATAGACACAATTATACATGACAAACAGAAATGGCATCATTGAACTAGGGCTGGGCGATATGGCCTTTTTTTAATATTGCGATATTTTAAGGCCATATTGCGATACACGATATATATCTCGATATTTTGCCTTAGCCTTGAATGAACACTTGATGCATATAATCACAGCAGTATGATGATTCTATGTGTCTACATTAAAACATTCTTCTTCATACTGCATTAATATATGCTACTTTTAAACTTTCATGCAGAGAAGGAAATCACAACTAAAAAAATCACTATATTTTTCATACGGTGTTGATGTGGAAATGTTTGCCTCTGCATTTTGATGGTGTGGACGTGTGGCACCGAATGGAGATAAGCGTCTCGACAGACGTTGAAATATTTGAACAATGATGACAAAAACTGTTTTCTCTGTCGTGTCCGTGTGTCAAAAATTGTTATGCGCTTATTGTTTTATTTGATTTTGTGCGTGGCATATATTTACCGTGCGCAGAGGACGCTTGAGCAGTGCGAAATTGCACAGGCGCGCACCTTAGAGGGAAGGTTGCTCGCACGGCTGCGCTAGCATCACAGCTAACGTTAGCCATGCTGCTACCTCTCTGCTCGGGGAGGGCGTATACGTATGTGACGTATGTCGTGACAGTATATGTGCGCTTGCTGTCTGTAAGAAGGAGACACAGGAAAGAGTGAGAAGAGCCTGTCGTGTAATGCCAGCAGCTAAAAGCAACTGCGTGAGAATCCACAGACCTGGAAAATGCGGAACGGAAATTAGGGAGCAGCAGAAAAGTGGAATGTATTATTTAAATCGGTGCGTTGGAAAACACGGACCGGAGGTTTTTTTTTAAACTGGATCTGGATCGTCATTTTCCATTGCCTTGCCGATACGCATTTTTTTGCAAATATCGGTGGCCGATCCGATCCAAATATCGGATCAGGACATCCCTAATATACATGCTTTGGAGCCCCTGCCTCGGAAGAAAATAATGTTTGTCTTGGTGCCCTTCCAACTTGCCTTGGTGCCCTAAAATATGAGCCCTCCTTTAAGGCAACACTTGCCTTGACCTTAAAAAGTTAAAATTCGAGGCCTGCATGTCCGAGCCATATGAATCTTCTTGAGCTCTGAGAACCTCTGGAAGTGGTTTCCTGACTTGACCAAACATCGTAAGGGCTTCGTTTTAGTTTTTATGCTTCACAGTCTTTCGGAAGATGCGATAGTCCTCAACTTTGACAGTGTTCAAATCCCGGGCTGAAAGCACTTCTATTTAGCTATTTTAGCTCCTCAGCCTTCTCGGTCTATTCAGGTGTACTGGAGAGGAGGCTACGCCGGATAGTCGAACCTCGGATTCAGGTGGAACAGTGTGGTTTTCGTCCTGGTCGTGGAACTGTGGACCAGCTCTATACTCTCAGCAGGGTCCTTGAGAGTGCATGGGAGTTTGCCCAACCAGTCTACATGTGCTTTGTGGACTTGGAGAAGGCATTCGACCGTGTACCCCGGGAAGTCCTGTGGGGAGTGCTCAGAGAGTATGGGGTAACGGAATGTCTTATTGTGGCGGTCCGCTCCCTGTATAATCAGTGTCAGAGCTTGGTCCGCATTGCCGGCAGTAAGTCGGACCCGTTTCCAGTGAGGGTTGGACTCCGCCAAGGCTGCCCTTTTTCACCGATTCTGTTCATAACTTTTATGGACAGAATTTCTAGGCGCAGTCAGGGCGTTGAGGGTATCTGGTTTGGTGGATGCAGGATTAGGTCTCTGCTATTTGCAGATGATGTGGTCCTGATTGCTTCATCTGGCCAAGATCTTCAGCTCTCACTGGATCGGTTCGCAGCCGAGTGTGAAGCAACTTTGATGGGAATCAGCACCTCCAAATCCGAGTCCATGGTTCGCGCCCGGAAAAGGGTGGAGTGCCATCTCCGGGTTGGGGAGGAGATCTTGCCCCAAGTGGAGGAGTTCAAGTACCTTGGAGTCTTGTTCATGAGTGAGGGAAGAGTGGATCGTGAGATCGACAGGCGGATCGGTGCGGCATCTTCAGTAATGCGGACGCTGTATCGATCTGTTGTGGTGAAGAAAGAGCTGAGCCAGAAGGCAAAGCTCTCAATTTACCGGTCGATCTACATTCCCATCCTCACCTATGGTCATGAGCTTTGGGTCATGACCGAAAAGACAAGATCACGGGTACAAGGGGCCGAAATGAGTTTCCTCCGCCGGGTGGCGGGGTTCTCCCTTAGAGATAGGGTGAGAAGCTCTGTCATCCAGGAGGAGCTCAAAGTAAAGCCGCTGCTCCTCCACATCGAGAGGAGCCAGATGTGGTGGTCTTGGCATCTGGTCAGGATCCCTCCCTAGGGAGGTGTTTCCGGTACGTCCGACCGGTAGGAGGCCACGGGGAAGACCCAGGGCACGTTGGGAAGATTATCTCTCCCGGCTGGCCTGGGAACGCCTCGGGATCCCTCGGGAAGAGCTGGACGAAGTGGCTGGGGAGAGGGAAGTCTGGGCTTCCCTGCTTAGGCTGCTGCCCCCGCAACCCGACCTCGAATAAGCAGAAGAAGATGGATGGATGAATTCATGATCATTCTGAATGATCATTTTATTTGTATTTATGATTTTATTCGCTGCCCGTAGAGCACTTACAATTGCTTTGTGTACAAATTGTGCTCTATAAATAAGCCTGTGTCACTTTGCCTATGAGTAAACTTGGGTTCAAAATGTCCTTTTCTCATTCTCTAAAGATACAGCGCTTAAGACAGTCCTGCATTTGCAGCATTCCGCACGGATGGAAGGACCTGTTTAGCGTCTCCACATGGAGCCCATTCCGACTGCTGATCATATGAAGACCTCTGCTGACCAGTGTGATTGGATCCATTCCCACTGATGTGTGACCAAAGCCAAGAGATGCTCGGCGGGGACAGCGGTCCAGATGGGGAGGAGCCTGCTTTAACAGGAGAAGAGGGTTTGCAGGACAGAGGCGCTCAATCTGAATGTGTCCGGGGGGAGGACAGCGGAGGGTCGGGTGGAGACGTGGGGCAGGAAGATGAGGAGATGACAAGTGGATCGCACAACCTCTCCTCAGACAATCACAGCCCTGGTAGCGCCACAGGATCCACTTCCACAAAGAGGTATTTGTCATCATTGACTGTGAACTACATTGTTCACTTCAGTTTTTTTGCTGTCAGATATATTCATTTTATTTAGTGAACAAAGGTTCATCCAAGTGTAGGGATGGGAATTGATCAAATCGATTCTGCTTAAAGGTTCGGTTCTTTATTGATTCTTATTTGGAAAAAAAGATAGCAAACAAGTCCATTAGGATCCACTTTGTTTAGTTTTAGACAAAAACATGAGCATACAAACACAACAGTGTGATCTTAAAAGACCCACGGCCTTGATTGGGTGCCGGGAAATATTACAAACCCCGTTTCCATATGAGTTGGGAAATTGTGTTAGATGTAAATATAAACGGAATACAATGATTTGCAACACGTGACAAAGAAGTTGGGAAAGGTGGCAATAAATACTGATATAGTTGAGGAATGCTCATCAAACAATTATTTGGAACATCCCACAGGTGTGCAGGCTAATTGGGAACAGGTGGGTGCCATGATTGGGTATAAAAACAGCTTCCCAAAAAATGCTCAGTCTTTCACAAGAAAGGATGGGGCGAGGTACACCCCTTTGTCCACAACTGCGTGAGCAAATAGTCAAACAGTTTAAGAACAACGTTTCTCAAAGTGCAATTGCAATAAATTTAGGGATTTCAACATCTACGGTCCATAATATCATCAAAAGGTTCAGAGAATCTGGATAAATCACTCCACGTAAGCGGCATGGCCGGAAACCAACATTGAATGACCGTGACCTTCGATCCCTCAGACGGCACTGTATCAAAAACCGACATCGATCTCTAAAGGATATCACCACATAAAAAGTTAAAGTTAAAGTACCAATGATTGTCACACACACACTAGGTGTGGCGAGATTATTCTCTGCATTTGACCCATCACCCTTGATCACCCCCTGGGAGGTGAGGGGAGCAGTGGGCAGCAGCGGTGGCTGCGCCCGGGAATCATTTTGGTGATTTAACCCCCAATTCCAACCCTTGATGCTGAGTGCCAAGCAGGGAGGTAATGGGTCCCATTTTTATAGTCTTTGGTATGACTCGGCCGGGATTTGAACTCCCAACCTACCGATCTCAGGACGGACACTCTAACCACTAGGCTCAGGAACACTTCAGAAAACCACTGTCACTAAATACAGTTTGTCGCTACATCTGTAAGTGCAAGTTAACGCTCTACTATGCAAAGCGAAAGCCATTCATCAACAACATCCAGAAATGCCGCCGGCTTCTCTGGGCCCGAGATCATCTAAGATGGACTCATGCAAAGTGGAAAAGTGTTATGTGGTCTGACGAGTCCACATTTCAAATTGTTTTTGGAAATATTCGACATTGTGTCATCCGGAGAAAAGGGGAAGCGAACCATCCAGAATGTTATCGACGCAAAGTTCAAAAGCCAGCATTTGCGATGGTATGGGGGTGCATTAGTGCCCAAGGCATGGGTAACTTACACATCTGTGAAGGCACCATTAATGCTGAAAGGTACATACAGGTTTTGGAACAACATATGCTGCCATCTAAGCACCGTCTTTTTCATGGACGCCCCTGCTTAGACAAGACAATGCCAAGCCACATTCAGCACGTGTTACAACAGCGTGGCTTTGTAAAAAAAGAGTGCAGGTACTTTCCTGGGCCGCCTGCAGTCCAGACCTGTCTTCCATTGAAAATGTGTGGCGCATTATGAAGCGTAAAATACGACAGCGGAGACCCCGGACTGTCAAACGACTGAAGCTCTACATAAAACAAGAATGGAAAAGAATTCCACTTTCAAAGCTTCAACAGTTAGTTTCCTCAGTTCCCAATCGTTTGAGTATTGTTAAAAGAAAAAGTGATGTAACACAGTGGTGAACATGCCCTTTCCCAACTACTTTGGCACGTGTTGCAGCCATGAAATTCTAAGTTAATTATTATTTGCAAAAAAATAATAAAGTTTATGAGTTTGAACATCAAATATATTATATTTGTAGTCCATTCAATTGAATATGGGTTGAAAAGGATTTGCAAATCATTGTATTCCGTTTGTATTTACATCTAACACAATTTCCCAACTCATATGGAAACGGGGTTTGTATTTTGTTTGGAAAATTGCCTTAAATAATAACAAAATTAATATTCTACTGTAGTAAAAAAAAAACAACAACAAATTATGTGTAACATGTTTAGAATTTTTCAAATAGAAATGAAAAGTATGACTTTTTAAATGTATATTAAGCATATATGCTGAGCGCTCAAAAGTAAGACAAATACAGTCAAGTCAAGTACAACTGTGCAATTTTTCAACTATCAATTATAACGTCATTTTGCAGAAAATATTATTTTTTGGTAAGCATATGCCATATTTCTGACTAGTCCAAGTGTCTCCAGCTGTGTAGAACACCTCTTAGGAAGGAGGTGTGCAAACTGCCGGTCAGCCGTCTCGTCATGTGATGCATGAAAAACATTAATTTCACGTTTACAGTTAATAAATAGCGCGTTTTAACATGATAGGCATTTGTAGTTTAACGTCATTCATTCAATGTTATCACATTCTGTGTCTGCTAATGTTTCTGTTTGTATTTTCTGAATTTGATGAAATATCCAATTTAAATAATTCTACCATCTGTGCCGCTGACGACGCTGTTCGTTGGGACATCATGCATGCCAAGTGGCATAGAAAAACTGTCAAATGATTCCCAGAGATCATTTCAACAAGAACAATTTTTTGATTCCCATCCCTATGAAAGTGTGTATTGTGTAATTCCTGGATTGATATGTGTGGAGACCAGGGGTTGGCAACCCAAAATGTTGAAAGAGCCATATTGGACCAAAATTTAAAAAAATAAATCTGCCTGGAGTTGTAGAATATTAAACGCCTTATGTAAGTCTTGTACTGAAGGCGACACATGATGTCTTTATTTTAGCTATTTTCGCCTGCCCATCAAAATGACTGTGGGTCGCAGGCTGACGCAAATCTTCGTTGACAGAAATGTTGAAATTTGTATATTTATTCCACACATTTTTACAACATTGGAAAACATTAGTAAAACGGAGGCTTCTCGGAGGGTGGGATAACTCCTGGAAATGACTGGCTTAAAATGGCAAAAGGTATAAATGTGTGTGTGTGTGTGTGTGTCCAAGTTAAAGGAAACTGCAGGCTGTCTTATCCTAATAGATTTATTATCATTTTTGCAAGCTGGGTAACGTTTGCTGTGGTCTGTAACAACATGGCACACAAACAACTATCAGAAATGCAGCCAATATTACATACAGATAATGTGTCATGACACAGTAAAGGAAATTAAATGAGCTCAAATGCAACATGTACATACAGCTAGCCTAAATAGCATGTTAGCATGGATTAGCTTGAGTCATGCACTGACCAAATATGCCTGATTGGCACTCCACACAAGTCAATAACCTCAACAAAGCTCACCTTTGTGCATTCACGCACAGCGTAAAACGTTTGGTGGACAAAATCAGACAAAGAAGGAGTGGCATAAAGTTGGAGAAAGTTGTACATGTAAACAAACTGTTGCGTCACAGTCCACACAACTACGGCGAGTTTAAGGATCACCGAACTTAGTAGGACAAAACGGCGCTCGCCAAATACTCTCATCAGAGAAGCATAAACACAAACATATTAAACAGTGGACTTTCTAACAATTAGGAAGGTTTGTGTCATGTTTGTCCTCCTACAGAAAGCATATTAAAACAAAACATATATTTTTCCCCCCATCTTTTCCCATTTTCTTACATTTTTGAAAAAGCTGCAGGGGGTTGCCGAACCTTGGTCCAGACAATGACAAGACAACATATAGGTCAATAACATTTAAGGCCCCTAAGGCTTCTAACCCCCGCCCCACTTATCCATGACAATGTGTGCAGCAGTGTGAATGCAGATGGCGGCAAAGGTCACACCCACAAACAGGTGATGAACACAGTGGCTGAGATGAAGAAAAGGCTTCCATCCGACAAACGCAGCCGCAGCAAAGCGAGCACTGTAGAAGCCTTACATTATGCCCTCAAGTGTGTCAAGCAGGTGCAAGGTAACCTGCTGATCTTCAGTTTTTGTATCTGAAGAGGAGTCTTAACATGTGTATGTTGTTGTCGGCAGCCAACAGTGAGTATTACAAACTGCTGATGCGAAATGGCCAGAATGAGAGGAGAGATGCCACCGTTTGCACTCCTGAAGAGTTGGAGAGAGTGACATCTGAACACAACCTGAAGAATACGGTAGGCACGCACCTGGTGTGTGCTAGATATATTCATCTGATCCTAATTTTAGGGCATTGCTCACTTATGTTTGCCTCACACCTGGGCAGGTGTGCGAGTCTTTGTGTGTTTACTGCTTTTGACATGGCTTGTCTTGTGTGTGTGTGTGTGTGTGTGTGTGTGTGGGTAGGACTCCTTCGTGGCGGTGTTCTCCCTGTCGAGCGGCCGTGTCCTGCACGTGTCCGAGCAGGCGCCCAGCATCCTGTGCTGCAAAAGGAAGTTTCTGGAGTCGGCCAAGTTTGTGGAGCTCCTCTTCCACCAAGATGTGAACGTTTTCTACTCGCACACAGCACAGCCGCATCTACCGCCCTGGACAAACTCGCATACAGGTGGGTGTGTGACACATACTATACCAAGAATGTTCACTTTACTAGCACACAAAGAAAGGATTTCACTTTTTAGTTTTTGAATTATTCCAGAATTAAATTCTCTGTCGTGGAACTGTTTTCTATTAATTTGTGTCTTTATTACACAAGCTTTTTTTATGTATTTGAATTTTTTGCATAAAAATTTTGGTGAACTAAATTTTTTTACATTAAATTATGCTTACAATTTCATTGAAAAACAATTGTAAGCAAAATTCAATGTTTTAAAAATTCAGTGAATAAAAATGTATTTAAAAAAATGCAGTTTATAAAAAGTCAGGGTTTTTTTTTATGCAGTGTATAAACATTCAGAATTTTTTTTAAATTCAGTGTATAAAATTCAGTTTTATTTTAAATTCAGTGTATAAAAAGTAGGTTTTTTTAAATTAAAGTGTATAAAATTCAGTTTTTTTATTCTGGGTATAAAAAGTGAAGTTTTTTAATTCAGGGTATAAAAAGTCAGGTTTTTTAATTCAGTGTACGGTATAAAAATTTAACATAGAAAAATTCAGTTTTTGAAAATTCAGTGTTTATGTAGTGTTTAAAAAAATCAGTGTATAAAAAAATTCAGTGCAGAAAAATTTGCTGTTTCGGCCACTTCCGGTAAATTAAGCCTAAAGCAATTGTCTTAGGACCAGCCAATGAGGTGTCAAGTTTGAAGTCACGTGACACGGGTCTTACAAAGAGGCAGGTATTGCAGCATTACATGCAACCAGGCTATGTAATCTGCTGCATGTGCTCAGATGTGTTTTTATTTCATTAATAAAAAAATCCCAAGATTTAAAAAAATGTTTTAAAAAAGGATAAAAGCTGATCGTGGGCAGCACGGTGGAAGAGGGGTTAGTGCATCTGCCTCACAATACGAAGGTCCTGAGTAGTCTTGGGTTCAATCCCGAGCTCGGGATCTTTCTGTGTGGAGTTTGCATGTCCTCCCCGTGACTGCGTGGGTTCCCTCCGGGTACTCCGGCTTCCTCCCACTTCCAAAGATTTGCACCTGGGGATAAGTTAATTGGCAACACTAAATTGGCCCTAGTGTGTGGATGTGAGTGTGAATGTTGTCTGTCTATCTGTGTTGGCCCTGCGATGAGGTGGCGACTTGTCCAGGGTGTACCCTGCCTTCCGCCCGATTGTAGCTGAGATAGGCTCCAGCGCCCCCCGCGACCCCAAAGGGAATAAGTGGTAGAAAATGGATGGATGGATAAAAGCTGATTACACGATGATAAAAACACTCACACATTGACTGATACTAAAAACGTTATAACAGACCAACTTAAAGACGTAGTGAAATTTTAGTTTTTTACTGAATATGACATTCAGAATGTACATGAAAACACAGAATGTGGGATTTACAATATTAACTACGAACAATAAAACACTGACTATTGAGAATATATAAACGATGCTCCTTTATTTCCAGACCACCTCCTTGATGGACATCTTTTATAATCGAGCAAGAACAACAAACTCTACAAAACATTAACGCAAAGACTAAATCCACATATTCAATTTAATATCACTTTTCTGCAGAACTTAGTTGTAGAAATCTGCCTTTGTCTGACACTCGCGTCTCAGGCTCGTTGCTGTGAAAACAAACTCCGCCCACTCTGCTTCGTGCCTCGTCTGCATGGAGCTGCTGTGACGTAGTTCCTATGGTTACCTACTAACCCGTATGTCACTTAAAAGTGCAGGTTCTAACCATTGGAATCAATTCTATAGTTTGGAAACATCAAGCGGGCCGCATTGATTGTGTTGTGTTATGCCCAGGTAACTGCCTTTTTTATGCTTTGCAAGACTCTTGTTACGTGACTTCAAACTTGACACCTCATTGGCTGGTTCTGAGAGAGGATCGATTGCTTCAGTCTTTATTTACGGGAAGTGAGTCTTGTGTTTTGGAGCAGTGAAATGTTCAGCACTGAATTTTTTTACACTAATTTTCAAACACATGCATTTTGCTAATGAAGTGAATTAATTAACTCACATTGTGTTTTGCATATGAATAATGTTCATATTCATCTTGGAGAAGGCAAACCACCAAGTTTAAGTAAATAGTGGTATTTCAGTTTGAGTACAATAAGTTAAGGCCCTTTTAGTTTGACATTCGTAGGTGGATTAGATCACGTCTCGTAGGAAAGAGGCCCTAATTGGGACTTAAAAGGGATAGCCCTATGCTTGAAAAGAGACTACCTGTCTAGCTCAATGCCAACATTTAAGTTATGACTTAAAGCAGTGGTTTTCCAGACACTTACACACGGACGTCTCCTTTTATGTTAGGAGCTTAGTTAGGAATGGCAAATTTTTTGACTTAACCTCCTCCAGGTACTGCAGACCTGTATAATGACGCTCACTTGTAATAAAACAACTTTTTGTTCAGCAAAGCATCTCTGACGTCTTTGTTGATCCAGTCGCACTGCCATGTCGCTCTTCTGTCCGGGAGAGGGTGGCAAGACCAGAAATACACATCACTAACAATTATTTTTTCAATCAAATTCAAACCCCAAAAAATCAGTTACAAAAATTCAGTGTCCAAAAAAAGCAATAGACGTTTCTGTTCCAAAAAACTCTATAGTCAGCAACTAACCGAGGCATTTAGCAGCAGTTCCAGTTGCAATGTGTTGTGTTTACACAATGAACAGTTGGTGCAGATCAGTGAGGTTCACAAGATTAGTGCAACTTGCCTCATTGTTTGCCATTAAGTGTATCTTACTGATTGTTTAACAGGAAACTAAACTGCATTTATTTGTTTCTATCTCCTCAGCGGGGGTTCTATTTGACAGTGCCCAAGTCAAATCTTTCTTCTGCAGAATCAGGTCAGAATTTGCGTGCCTCCCATCAGTCTGTGTGGTCTCAGGCCAAAGTATTTAACAAGCGGCTGTTGAAAATGACAAATCTTTCACTATACCTTGGTAACAGAAGGCTCGGCTTACACCCAGCCAGGTTTTCCTGACAGTATTATCATGTGATCTGGAAATGTATGCATTTGTTTAGGGGTGGGAAGGACCATCAGGGTGAGATGCGCTACAACCCTTTTCGAATCACACCCTACCTGCTGAAAGTGCACGGAACTGGAAGCAGCGGGAAGGGGGAAGAGCCATGCTGCTTGGCCCTGGCTGAACGCATCATTTCAGGATATGAGGGTATGGTGATGACGAGCACTTCCAACACTGTCACTGTGCATGTATACCACCAGCCAGTGCACTACTGCCTTGCTGGCATGTTAACTGCATTCATGTAGGCATTGTTTCATTTGATATTTAAATGTCTAGACCAGGGCTGTCCAAACTTTGACTAGGGGCCGGCATTGGGCTTAAAAAATCTGACCGGCAGCCGAAAGCATGCAAAATAACTACAGTATATACAAACCCCGTTTCCATATGAGTTGGGAAATTGTGTTAGATGTATATATAAACGGAATACAATGATTTGCAAATCCTTTTTAACCCATATTCAATTGAATGCACTACAAAGACAAGATATTTGATGTTCAAACTCATAAACTTTATTAGTTTTTTGCAAATAATAATTAACTTTAATTTCATGGCTGCAACACGTGCCAAAGTAGTTGGGAAAGGGCATGTTCACCACTGTGTTACATCACCTTTTCTTTTAACAACACTCAATAAACGATTGGGAACTGAGGAAACTAGTTGTTGAAGCTTTGAAAGTGGAATTCTTTCCAATTCTTGTTTTATGTAGAGCTTCAGTCGTTCAACAGTCCGGGGTCTCCGCTGTCGTATTTTACGCTTCATTATGCGCCACACAGGAAAGTACCCGCACTCTTTTTTTACGAAACCACGCTGTTGTAACACGTGCTGAATGTAGGTGGCTTGGCATTGTCTTGCTGAAATAAGCAGGGGCGTCCATGAAAAAGACGGCGCAAAGATGGCAGCATATGTTGTTCCAAAACTGTATGTACCTTTCAGCATTAATGGTGCCTTCACAGATGTGTAAGTTACCCGTGCCTTGGGCACTAATGCACCCCCATACCATCACAGATGCTGGCTTTTGAACTTTGCGTCGATCACAGTCTGGATGGTTCGCTTCCCCTTTGGTCCGGATGACACGGAGTCGAATATTTCCAAAAACAATTTGAAATGTGGACTCGTTAGACCACAGAACACTTTTCCACTTTGCATGAGTCCATCTTAGAGGATCTCGGGCCCAGAGAAGCCGGCGGCGTTTCTGGATGTTGTTGATAAATGGCTTTCGCTTTGCATAGTACAGCTTTAACTTGCACTTACAGATGTAGCGACAAACTGTATTTAGTGACAGTGGTTTTCTGAAGTGTTCCTGAGCCCATGTAGTGATATCCTTTAGAGATTGATGTCGGTTTTTGATACAGTGCCGCCTGAGGGATCGAAGGTCACGGTCATTCAATGTTGGTTTCCAGCCATGCCGCTTACGTGGAGTGATTTATCCAGATTCTCTGAACCTTTTGATGATATTATGGACCGTAGATGTTGAAATCCCTAAATTTCTTGCAATTGCACTTTGAGAAACGTTGTTCTTCAACTGTTTGACTATTTGCTCACGCAGTTGTGGACAAAGGGGTGTACCTCGCCCCATCCTTTCTTGTGAAAGACTGAGCATTTTTTGGGAAGCTGTTTTTATACCTAATCATGGCACCCACCTGTTCCCAATTAGCCTGCACACCTGTGGGATGTTCCAAATAAGTGTTTGATGAGCATTCCTCAACTTTATCAGTATGTATTGCCACCTTTCCCAACTTCTTTGTCATGTGTTGCTGGCATCAAATTCTAAAGTTAAAAAAACAATGTTTATCAGTTTGAACATCAAATATGTTGTCTTTGTAGCATATTCAACTGAATATGGGTTGAAAATGATTTGCAAATCATTGTATTCCGTTTATATTTACATCTAACACAATTTCCCAACTCATATGGAAACGGGGTTTGTATGTATGTGTGTGTACGTATATGTATGTATTAGGGTTGTCCCGATACCAATATTTTGGTACCGGTACCAAAATGTATTTCAATACTTTTCTAAATAAAGTGGACCACAAAATTTTTTATTATTGGCTTCAAGCATATGTTTTTTATTGCAATCGAAAAACAATGTTGTCCTTAAATAAAATAGACAACTTTTTTTTAGTAGTAAGTAAGCAAACAAAGGCTCCTAATTGGCTGCTGTCACATGCAGTAACATATTGTGTCATTTCTAATTCTATTATTTTGTCAGAATTATGAGGGACAAGCTGTAAAAATTGATTATTAATCCACTTGTTCATTTACTGTTAATATCTGGTTATTTTCTGTTTCAACATGTTCTATCTACAATTCTGTTCAAATGTAATAATCACTTTTGGATACTTTACATTTGTTTTGGATGATACCACAAATTTAGGTATCGATCCGATACCAAGTAGTTACAGGATCATACATTGGTCATATTCAAAGTCCTCATGTGTGCAGGGGTGTATGTCCTGAGTTTATAAACATCATAGGAATTTAAAAAAAAATTGAAAAAAGATTTTGTGACGATAATAAATATCGATGTAATTATAGTAGTATCGACTAGATACGATACTGTACTTGGTATCATTACAGTGAATGTCAGGTGTAGATTCACCAAAGCGCTATCTTTGTTAGCGGTGACGCCGGTGAGCTATTATCCTCCTACGGTGTGTAGTGAAGCATGTTTAGTTATTCCTCGTCCTGCAGGGATGATACTTGTAAGAAACTTACTTTATTTGTCGCCATGGAGGTGATGATTAGTGATTTAGAAGTAGCTAAAACACTGCCAACTGCGGATGGATGTTAGCTGCTAGCTAGTTAGCCATGTCTCAAAGCACCTCTTGCTGAGCAGCTTCACCTTTATCGTCAGTTTTTAAGCCAAAATGCGTCCATTCTCCCATTTCTGTCTACACACCGTGTCTGCTTAAAAAAAAAAAAGAAAAAAAGGGGGGTATATTACCGAGTATATTACCGTTTTTGATTCATTAGTACCACGAGGGATCAGACAAAGAGCAGCTCGAAGACTTCTATGGGAATGCATCAACAAGGACTCAGATTTCCCTCGCCCAGACGCGGGTCACCGGGGCCCCCCTCTGGGGCCAGGCCCGGAGTTGGGGCACGATGGCAAGCGCCTGGTGGCCGGGCCTGTCCCCATGGGGCCCGGCCGGGCACAGCCCAAAGAGGCAACGTGGGTCCCCCCTCCAATGGGCTCACCACTCATAGCAGGGGCCATAGAGGTCGGGTGCAATGTGAGCTGGGCGGCAGCCGAAGGCAGAGCACTTGGCGGTCTGATCCTCGGCTACATAAGCTAGCTCTTGGGACGTGGAACGTCACCTCGCTTGGGGGGAAGGAGCCTGAGCTAGTGCGCGAGGTAGAGAAATTCCGGCTGGATATAGTTGGACTCACATCAACGCACAGCAAGGGCTCTGGAACCAGTTCTCTCGAGAGGGGCTGGACTCTCTTCCACACTGGCGTTGCACGCAGTGAGAGGCGACGAGCTGGGGTAGCAATTCTTGTTGCCCCCCCGGTTCAAAGCCTGCACGTTGGAGTTCAACCCAGTGGACGAGAGGGTAGCCTCCCTCCGCCTTCGGGTGGGGGGACGGGTCCTGACTGTTGTTTGTGCTTACGCACCAAACAACAGTTTAGAGTACCCACCCTTTTTGGATACACTCGAGGGAGTACTGGAAAGTGCTCCCCCGGGTGATTCCCTTGTCCTACTGGAGGACTTCAACGCTCATGTTGGCAACGACAGTGAAACCTGGAGAGGCGTGATTGGGAAGAATGGCCGCCCGGATCTGAACCTGAGTGGTGTTTTGTTATTGGACTGTTGTGCTCGTCACAGATTGTCCATAACGAACACCATGTTCAAACATAAGGGTGTCCATATGTGCACTTGGCACCAGGAAACCCGAGGCCGCAGTTCCATGATCGACTTTGTAGTTGTGTAATCGGATTTGCGGCCTCATGTTTTGGACACTCGGGTGAAGAGAGGGGCGGAGCTTTCTACCGATCACCACCTGGTGGTGAGTTGACTGCGATGGTGAGAGAGGATGCCGGACAGACCTGGCAGGTCCAAACGCATTGTGAAGGTCTGCTGGGAACGTCTGGCAGAGTCTCCTGTCAGAGAGAGTTTCAAATCCCACCTCCGCAAGAACTTTGAACATGTCATGAGGGAGGTGCTGGACTTTCAGTTCGAGTGGACCATGTTCCGCACCTCTATTGTCGAGGCGGCTGATTGGAGCTGTGGCCGCAAGGTAGTTGGTGCCTGTCGTGGCGGTAATCCCAGAACCCGTTGGTGGACACCGGCGGTGAGGGATGCCGTCAAGCTGAAGAAGGAGTCCTATCGGGTTCTTTTGGCTCATAGGACTCCGGAGGCAGCGGACAGGTACCGACTGGCCAAGCGGTGTGCGGCTTCAGCGGTCGCAGAGGCAAAAACTCGGACATGAGAGGAGGTTGGGGAAGCTATGGAAACGACATCCGGACGGCTTCGAAGCAATTCTGGACAACCAGCCGCCGCCTCAGGAAGGGGAAGCAGTGCACTGTCAACACTGTGTATGGTGCGAATGGTGTTCTGCTGACCTCGACTGCGAATGTTGTGGATCGGTGGAGGGAATACTTCGAAGACCTCCTCAATCCCACCAACACGTCTTCCTATGAGGAAGCAGTGCCTGGGGAATCTGTGGTGGGCTCTCCCATTTCTGGGGCTGAGGTTGCTGAGGTAGTTAAAATATCCTCGGTGGCAAGGCCCCGGGGGTGGATGAGATCTCCTCACAGTTCCTTAAGGCTCTGGATGCTGTGGGGCTGTCTTGGTTGACAAGACTCTGCAGCATCGCGTGGACATCGGGGGCGGTACCTGTGGATTGGCAGACCGGGGTGGTGGTTCCTCTCTTTAAGAAGGGGAACCGGAGGGTGTGTTCCAACTATCGTGGGATCACACTCCTCAGTCTTCCCGTTAAGGTATATTCAGGTGTACTGGAGAGGAGGCTACGCCGGATAGTCGAACCTCGGATTCAGGAGGAACAGTTTGGTTTTCGTCCTGGTCGTGGAACTGTGGACCAGCTCTATACTCTCAGCAGGGTCCTTGAGGGTGCATGGGAGTTTGCCCAACCAGTCTACATGTGCTTTGTGGACTTGGAAAAGGCATTCGACCGTGTCCCTCGGGAAGTCCTGTGGGGAGTGCTCAGGGAGTATGGGGTATCGGACTGTCTGATTGTAGCGTTCCGCTCCCTGTACGATCAGTGTCAGAGCTTGGTCCGCGTTGCCGGCAGTAAGTCGGACACGTTTCCAGTGAGGGTTGGACTCCGCCAAGGCTGCCCTTTGTCACCGATTCTCTTCATAACTTTTATGGTCAGAATTTCTCGGCGCAGTCAAGGCGTTGAGGGGATCTGGTTTGGTGGCTGCAGGATTAGGTCTCTGCTTTTTGCAGATGATGTGGTCCGGCTGGCTTCATCTGGCCAGGATCTTCAGCTCTCACTGGATCGGTTCGCGGCCGAGTGTGAAGCAACTAGGATGAGAATCAGCACCTCCAAGTCCGAGTCCATGGTTCTTGCCCGGAAAAAGGTGGAATGCCATCTCCGGGTTGGGGAGGAGACCCTGCCCCAAGTGGAGGAGTTCAAGTACCTAGGAGTCTTGTTCACGAGTGAGAGAAGAGTGGATTGTGAGATCGACAGGCGGATCGGTACGGCGTCTTCAGTAATGCGGATGCCGTATTGATCCGTTGTGGTGAATAAGGAGCTGAGCCAGAAGGCAAAGCTCTCAATTTACCGGTCGATCTACGTTCCCATCCTCACCTATGGTCATGAGCTTTGGGTTATGACCGAAAGGACAAGATCACGGGTACAAGCGGCCGAAATGAGTTTCCTCCGCCGGGTGGCGGGGCTCTCCCTTAGAGATAGGGTGAGAAGCTCTGCCATCCGGGGGGAGCTCAAAGTAAAGCCGCTGCTCCTCCACATCGAGAGGAGCCAGATGAGGTGGTTCGGCATCTGGTCAGGATGCCACCCGAACGCCTCCCTAGGGAGGTGTTTACGGCACGTCCAACCGGTAGGAGGCCACGGGTAAAACACGTTGGGAAGACTATGTCTTCCGGCTGGCCTGGGAACGCCTCGGGATTCCCCGGGAAGAGCTGGACGAAGTGGCTGGGGAGAGGAAAGTCTGGGCTTCCCTGCTTAGGCTGCTGCCCCCGCGACCCGACCTCTGAAGAAGATGGATGGATGGATGGATATACTAGTATATTATTATATTATTATTATTATATATGTGTATATGTGTGTGTATGTATGTGTATACATGTTATATTTCACCTGTCAGACTGTTGGATACTTAAATGTAATATGAAAACACCCCGCCCGGCCGGTTTGCTTATTGAACTCCTGCCAGTCTTGCGGGCCAAATTGAAGACGCCGCTGGGCCGTAATTGTCCCGCGGGCCGTAGTTTGGGCACCGCTGGTCTGAATACTGCTTTATTTATCAGGCATATTATATTTTCCCACAGCACCTCGAATCCCCATGGACAAGCGCATCTTCACGACCACTCACTCACCTGGCTGTGTATTCCTCGAAGTGGACGACAGGTAGGGGGTGTCAAAAAAAGATTTTTGAATGAATCAGATTTTTATTTGCAATGATTCTTAATCTATTCAAAATCTAAAAAATAAATTATTTACCTTTTTTTTTTATTTAAATGTCCTGTCCAGCTACTCTGGTAAATCATATTGTGGATATAGATCAGGGTTGTCAAACTCATTTTCATTGAGGGCCACATTAAAAGTTAAAGTTAAAGTATCAATGATTGTTACACACACACTAGGTGTGGTGAAATTTGTCCTCTGCATTTGACCCATCCCCTTGTTCACCCCCTGGGAGGTGAGGGGGGCAGTGCGGTGCTGCGCCCGGGAATAATTTTTGGTGATTTAACCCCCAATTCCAACCCTTGATGCTGAGTGCCAAGTAGGGAGGTAATGGGTCCCATTTTTATAGTCTTTGGTATGACTCGGCTGGGGTTTGAACTCACAACCGCTAGGCCACTGAGTAGGTGTAGTTATTGTACATTGTAGTTATGGCTGCCCTCAGAGGCCCGCTTGTAACAACGAATTATATATGAATTTGCCTCTGCATTTGATTATTAGGGCCCGCATAGCCCATTGCAAAAGGACTCCCACAGGGAGTCCTTATGCAATGGGACATAAGGACCTATTGAATTTCTAAGGTTTTATTCTTTATTATTATTATTATTATATATATTTTTACGTACTGTAAAAAAAAAATCAGTATTTTTTACAGTAAAAAACTAGCAACTCAATCACCAGAATTTTACCATAAAATGTACAGTGTTTTTGCAACATATTACGGTAAATGGAAAAACTTTACCATAATATGTTATTTTTATTTTATTTTATTCTGGCAACTCAGATGCCAATTTTTTACCGTTAAAAAAACTGTGATACTGTTTTACCAAAAAAACTGTAAAAATAACAACCATAGATCTTACAGTAATAACACTGGCAGCTCAGTCGACAGAATTTGTCGTAAAAAAACAGTGGTAGAGTTTTTTCAATTTACAGTAATATGCTGTAAAAAACATCGCAAATTTTACAGTGAAATGTATTGTCATTTTTATAGTGTACAATTTAATGGATAACTTGCTCTAAAACCGTAAGTCAAGCAGAAATGTATGTAATTTAACAAAATAAAATGTTTGGAGACTATGCTAATATATTTTTTCCTATATTGGATAATATTAAAGTTTAGAAGGTATGCATGTCATGCAGTACCTGCATTTTTTTCTGTTAAAATAGAAAGAACAAATACATTTAGTGAGAAAAGATAAAGTACTTAATTGACGCATATTATTTTCAGGCCTTTGTGGGCCACATAAAATGATGTGGCGGGCCAGATCTGGCCCCCGGGCCTTGAGTTTGATATCACTGATGTAGATGATCATATCTGCTGTACAGATTTACTTTAGAAAAGAGACATGTGTAATACGTCTCTTGTCTTATTTGTTTTTGAATTTATTAAATGTTTTCAAAACCAGTTTTCTTTTAAGTATTACAGACATTTTTCACAGCTGTTCATCTTTTTAACGGAGGAATGTAGTTAATCATAGAACTGGTACCCAATATTATTAAAAAGTATTGATTTTGAAACAAAAATAGTTTTGAATCAATTCTGATTAGAATAGTTACCCCAAAGAATCGAATTCAATCAAGTGGTGCCCAAAGATTCACATTTATAACAACAGGTCATTACCCACTCAGATATGCATAGACAGTGTCCAGTTATTCAGCTCCTATGGTGACTTCCCACAGGGCCGTGCCACTGCTAGGATACCTCCCTCAAGATCTAATTGGCACGTCGTTGCTCACTTGCATTCACCCAGAGGACTGTCCACTAATGCTATCAATGCACCGAAAGGGTAAGTTTGTACTTGCTGGCTGCTGTCTGACAAGCTCAGTCTGCTCACTTCTGTGTTTTGGTGGTATTGATATATTTTGCAGTGTTAAAGTACGCAGGTCAGTCACCGTTTGAACACTCGCCGGTGCGTATGCGCTGCCAGAATGGTGACTACATCACGTTGGACACCAGCTGGTCCAGCTTCATCAACCCTTGGAGCCGCAAAGTGGCCTTCATCATCGGACGGCACAAAGTCAGAACGTAAGGAGCGACAACACACTCCACGTGTGTGAAACAACATTGTAATCACTCTGTTTGTCCTCCTTGTGTGTAGGAGTCCACTAAATGAGGATGTGTTTGCTGCTCAAATTAAAGGAGATGTACCTGTCACACATGAAGCAATTAAAGGTTTACAGGCCAAGATCTATAAGCTCTTCTTGCAGGTATTTTAGATTCAGCATTTAGTTTTAAGTAGGGTTGTACGGTATACCGGTACTCATAAACTACTGCGGTACTAATTAATTACTATACTGCCTCTGGAAAATACCGATATTTTATACTTTTTGATTTATTTTTTTTACGGACATTACTGTGCGCCGTCGTCTCTTAGTGACATTGCTGGTAGTACAAGCAGAGGTGTATGTTGGGCAACGCACACAAACAGATACTGTGTGGAGACATAAAAGGCAAAGTGGACGCATTTTGGCTTAAAAACAAACGATAAATGTAAAGCTAAAAAACACTGAAGGGCTGCTCTGTATGCGGTGCTTTAAAACAAAGCTAGCTAGCGGCTAACATCGGCTGTGTTTTTGGTACTTCTAAATCAATAATCCTCACCTCCATGGCGACAAATAAAAGTTTCTTACAAGTATCATCCCTGCAGGACGAGGAATAGCTAAACATGCTTCACTACACACCGTAGGAGGATACAATGGCTCACTGCTATCAGCAAGCTCACTCTCCTCAATGTAAACAAATGGATGAATCTACACATACATTGAGTGTGATGATACTAAGTACAAAAGGCGCATCTTGTCAATAATACCGTACAATGATTACATTGATATTTTTTATTATCACATAATTTTTTGTCATTTTTCTTGTTTATAAAGTCTGGAAATATGTCCCTGGACACAGGAGAACTTTAATTAATCACCAATGTATGATCCTGTAACTACTTCGTATTGGATTTATACCATAATGTGTAGTATCACCTAAAACTAATGTAAAGTATCTAAACAACAAGTAGATAAATAATCCATCATGATTTTAACAAAATAATAGAATGAGAAATGACACAGTATGTTAGTACATACAGTACAGGCCAAAAGTTTGGACACACCCTCTCATTGAATGTGTTTTCTTTATTTTCATGAATATTTACATTGTAGATTGTCACTGAAGGCATTAAAACTTTGAATGAACACATGTGGAGTTATGTACTTAACAAGAAAAGGTGAAATAACTGAAAACATGTTTTATATTCTAGTTTCGTCAAAATAGCCACCCTTTGCTCTGATTACTGCTTTGCACACTCTTGACATTCTCTCAATGAGCTTCAAGAGGTAGTCAACTGAAATGGTTTTCACTTCACGTGTGCTTAAAGCTCATCGAGAGAATGCCAAGAGTGTGCAAATCAGTAATCAGAACAAAGGGTGGCTATTTTGAAGAAACTAGAATATAAAACATATTTTCAGTTATTTCACCTTTTTTGTTAAGAACATAACTCCACATGTGTTCATTCATAGTTTTGATGCCTTCAGTGACAATCTACAATGTAAATAGTCATGAAAATAAAGAAAATGCATCGAATGAGAAGGTGTGTCCAAACTTTTGGCCTGTACTGTATGCCAGCAGCAAAATTAGGAGCCTTTGTTTGCTTGCTTACTACTAAAAGAATATTCATTGTCTTATTTTATGACAAAATTCTTATTTAAATGTCATTTAAAAAAAGCATATGTTAGATATCATAAGATTTTCTGTTAAAATAAAGCCAATAATAAAAACATTTTGAGTGCCCTTTACTTTGAAAAGTATCGAAATACATTTCGGTACCGGGACAACCATAGTTTTAAGAATGTGATTGTCTACTTCTAACTTCACACAATATGTGCCATGTTCTGTCCTTCCCCAGCCTGTCCATAACAACGGTTCCAGCGGTTACGGCAGTCTGGGAAGTAACGGTTCTCACGAGCATTACATCAGCGTAGCTTCTTCCAGCGACAGCAATGGGAACTTGTGGGAGGACACGCACCGAGAACCTGTAAGTCATCCGAGACACTTGCTTAGTGCTCCTCAACACCTAGTCATCTTGTATGTTTGTGTCCTTGCAGATGACTCTTCAGCAAATCTGTGCTGACGTGAACCGAGCCAAGAATTGGGGGAAGCAGGCATATTTTGATTCCAAGAAAAAAGTTGGACATGGTAAACCAGCGGCAGGTAAGACACACACACAAAAAATGTACAGCACATTTCTTCCAAGTTTATGAATTCATATTTGTACATTTGTCCTGTAGCACACTTGCCTCCAGTTTTCTCCAACCCTGAAGTTAGAGATCCTGATGAAAGCAGAAAGCAAACACACATTCCCTCCTACCAACAAATCAACTGTGTAGACAACATTATTAGGTGTGTGTGGTTGTTTTTTGAAATATATATTTTATTTGACCAGGTATACCTCCATTGAGATTCAAAAAATATCTCTTCAGCTCCAAACATTTCTGACAGGACATTCTCAGTACATAAGGCACTATTTACAATCTATAGTAACCCCGAACAGTTTAAAAACAGTAACATTGACCAGGCTCATTGATTTCATGTTCAAGTACCAAGTTCAGATAAACTGAAGTAATTTTGCAGGTCATTCCATGCATAAGGTGCATCATACTGGAATGCTGTCTTATCCAACTCTGTTCTGACTCTAGGAACCACCATCAGTATGTTTTTCTGAGAACGCAGAGCATACTGTTGATGGTTTTCATGCATGAAGGTGCAGAGGTAAGATGGGAAGAATACAATTGTAAATATAAGCCAACCAATCAGACCACCTACGAAAGTCAGCCGCAGCAAACCATGGACAATGGTGAACACCACCACAGCTAGTTATAAAGGGTAAAGCACAGTAGCAGATAGTGTGCAGCTTTTTTAAAATGTGCTGACGCATTCATAAAAAGGAGATCCCATAATCCAGTAAAGGTAAAAAAAACATGTAGCAGAAAATAACAGAGAAATGATTTTTCTCTGTTTTAGCTTCAGTTTACATACAAGATACTCAAGTCATGTATAAGTAAGATGTTCATTGAATGCCTAACTTCCTGTCGCCTGATAATCTGTGTGTGTGTGTGTGTGTGTGTGTGTGTGTGTGTGTGTGTGTGTGTGTGTGTGTGTGTGTGTGTGTGTGTGTGTGTGTGTGTGTGTGTGTGTGTGTGGGTGTGTGTGTGGGTGTGGGTGGTGTTTCCAGATATTTGGACGGTTGTACAGGCCCAGCCCTTAAGCGGAAAAGTGAATCTCGTTCCCTTGGCACCTCTTCTTCTTCATCCTCTACCTCAGAGGATGACAAGCCTGCTGGAACCAATGACACAACTCAAGCTACTTCTGATGGTATGCACACGCGCATGCCCGTTCGCTGTGTCCTCTAACATGCAACATTTTAAATCTGTTGCTTCTCTCTGTTTTAGTAGTAGTGCTAGACAGCGGGGTGTCTGTGGGCCCAAGCACAGCAGCGGTGGTCGGAGCTCCTCTGACGGACATCACCATGTCTACTAAGGCAATGAGTGTGGTGTCTGTCACCAGTCAGTGCTCATACAGCAGCACAATTGTCCATGTGCCTCAGCCTGAATCAGGTAGAGTACATCCTATCACATCTACATATTCGAGTTCATTCAGATGATGTTTAGTGCTTTGTTTACTGGGACACTGCCATTTTTTTAAAATTTCTTCAAGAGGTGTCCGAAGGCCAAGCGTACCTTGTGTATATGTTGCAAGATTATCATATAAAACCCTTGTTGATTTAAGGCAGGGGTGTCAAACTCACTTTAGCTCAGGGGCCGCATGGAAGAGAATCTATTCTCACGCGGCCCGGACTGGTAAAATCTTGGCATAATAACTTAAAAGTAAAGACAACTTTAGAATTTTTTTTCTTTCTCTTACTTTGGCCAAAAATAGAACAAGCACATTCTGAAAATGTACATATTACAAAAAATCTTCTTGACAAAGCACTTCAAGTTACGGTAGTTGAAAATTCTGAGGAAAACATTGGTGCAGTTTCAAAAACACCACGAAGAACACAATTAACTTGGACTTTGTCTCAGTGTATCTACAAAAACTATTAAACGTTAAGCACTTCCTGTTGAAGATTCTCATGTTGGCAGTTAACCAATAAGGGCGTTTGGAAAAGCAATCGAGTGTTTCCTCAAACTGCCGCATTGATGAAACCCGCAACTGCCACAACACATTCATTTATCATCATTCAAATATTATAATTATAATACAAACAAAACAGTTACCATAGCCGAAATCAAGGTAACATAACTACAAACTTAACCAATGTGAAAATAGTAGATTCAAGCATGAAATAAAATACAAAAAACACAACTAATGTAGAAACACACATTTTTACAATGGAGTTCAGGGTGTGCATTGTGCATTTAACCAATTGCAAGCGCTGCATTGAACTCTAACTACAAAGATGATGGTCATGTTGATGTAAATCTTTGCATCTTACCGTTTCGTTATTTTATCTGTTGAGGGGATAATTTACATTAAAAAAGGTATTGTGCATCGCTACAGCATTAGTCTCCTGCCAGCCACAGCAGGAACAGCTGATTGCTTGCACCTGCGCTGATTGGAGTTGCGGCAGCTAATCCAAAGGGCGCTTGAAGTCAGCTGCCACGTCATCTTTAAACACTGGCATGTGTGACATGGGTTACAATTGAGTGGCTGTTGCAACATCCAGTCAACACATTTAGAACAACAGCTTTTTTTTTATTTTTTATTTTTTTTTAATAAATGTTTTTATTAAATTTGACAGGTATTACAATATACAATAGAACAGTAGTCACATTTTCCCCTTTTTTTCCCACCCACTTCCAAGAACAACAACCCGACACATACCCCATACACACATAACCCCCACCCCCCCAGGTCCTACATACAGTAAGTTAAAGGTACAGTCACAAATGGAAAATAATTAGTACATCACTTTCTTCTCAACATAGGCAGATAGTAAATATACACCCAGAATAAATATAAATAAAAAAAAAAAAAACAAAAAAAAAACTACCAAAAAGGAAGCTGGTTTATGAAAGGTGAACTTTTCATGTGTCCCGTAGCGTCTTTAATTTAGCTATGTAGTCAACCACACAGCCCCAAACAGAATAAAACTTCCCAGGTGCCCCCCTAAGATTGAACTTTATTTTCTCCAGATCTAAATACATCATAAGGTCTTTAAGCCATAAGGAGGCTTTGGGGCAGACTGGTGACTTCCACTCCAGCAAAATTCTCCTACGTGCTAATAAGGATGCAAAGGCGATACTATCCTTACATTTTCGCCTTATTTGGGGATCTGATACCGTCCCAAAAATAGCCATTTCTGCACATGGTGTCAGATTTAAATCCAATGCCTTAGCAAGGTGTTTGAAAATAGTTGTCCAATAATCCAGCAAATGGGGACAAGACCAAAACATGTGCGTCATATTTGCAGGTGACATGTAACATCTGTTACAAGTATCCGAGATATTGGGGTATATTTTGGAGAGTTTGGAATTAGTAAAATAAATACGATGGACAACCTTAAATTGTATTAAATTAAGCCTTGAACAGGATGTACTGTTATTAATTTGGGTTAAGGCAGAATCCCAATCTCCATCATCTATAGATCTGCCAAGCTCTTCTTCCCAACTCCCTCTGATTTTATCAAGAGACGTTTTACCAAACTGGGATATTAAGATGTAGATTTTGGAGATTAGGCCTTTCTGATTTGTGGGAATATCTAAAATTGAGTCAATTAGCGAATTAGGTGGAGTATTAGGGAAAGAGAAACTATTTAATTTAACAAAATTACGAACCTGAAAGTATCGAAATAGGTGAGATTTTGTTAGGTCAAATTTTTCACACAGTTCACTGAAACTAGCGAAGACATCACCAATATATAAGTCCTTTAGCCTGCTAAGGCTTGACTGCTTCCATAGAGAAAACGCTACATCTGTGTTGGGAGGGAGGAAGAGGTGGTTATTATGAATGGGGCTGTGGTTGGATAAGCCCTGCAGGCCGAAAGTATTTCTAAATTGAGACCAGATTCTAAGGGTAGAAATGACAATTGGACTACAAGTAAATTGGGACGGTCGATAAGGTAATTTTGATGTAAGCAGATCCAGGAGAGAGGTAGAACAGGAACTAGCTTCAGACTTGCACCAGATTAATTCAGGTTCTTGGATCCAGAGAGTCACTTTGTGTATGTTAGCTGCCCAATAGTAGTATTTTAGATTAGGGAGTGATAAACCACCTACGGACCTATGCCTTTGCAGGAACTCTCTCCTAATCCTGGGATTCTTGCCTTTCCATATAAAAGATGAAATTAGTTTGTTTATTATGCAAAAAAAGGAATTGGGTAAAAAGATAGGCAATCATTGAAACAGGTACAAAAATCGAGGAAGCACATTCATTTTGATGCAGTTTACCCTGCCAGCTATAGTTATGTGTAAATCATTCCACCTTTCCAAATCTAATTTAAGTTTGTCGATTAGAGGTGGAAAATTGTCCTTGTAGAGAGCTGGTGGCTTACGACAAATATGTACACCTAAGTATTTGAAGCTGTTCCTGGACATCTTAAATGGGAAATATCCATCAGGGATCTCAAGGGCCAAATTATTCACAGGGAAGCATTCACTCTTAGCGAAATTCAGTTTATAGCCAGAGAATGATCCAAAATTGTTTAGCAATTCAATAATCTTTGGAATGGTAGAGATTGGATCAGATATAAACAATAGTAAATCATCAGCGTATAGAGAATGTGTGTGTTCTAGACCGCATCTATGGATTCCTTTACTGATACCAGCCGATTTAAGAGCAATGGACAAGGGTTCGATTGCAGTAACGAATAACAATGGGCTTAGAGGGCACCCCTGGCGTGTACCTCTGCCAAGTGTGAAAAATTGGGATAACATCCCATTTGTGCTTACAGCAGCCCTAGGAGAAGAGTATAGAAGTGCTATCCAAGATATATATTTGGACCCAATGTTGAACCTCTTTAAGACCTCCAATAAATATCCCCACTCCACCCTGTCGAAAGCTTTCTCCGCATCTAAAGAGACCACCACTTCTGGCGTCTCCTCGGATGCTGGAGAAAAAATAATGTTAAGAAGGCAACGAATGTTGGAAAAAGAGTGCCGGTTTTTCATAAACCCAGTTTGGTCAGGTGATATGATGTTTGGTAAAATTGATTCAAGGCGAAGGGCCAGTGCTTTAGCTAAAATCTTATAGTCAGCGTTTAAGAGAGAGATGGGACGATAAGAACTACAATCGGAATCTACTTTGCCCGGTTTTAGTAATAAAGTTATTGACGCTTCGGTGAGAGTTCGAGGCAGGGTACCCCGGTCCAGAGAGTCATTGTACATATTTAAAAGGAGAGGAGTCAGTTTATCTGAAATTTTTTTATAGAACTCTATAGGATAGCCATCTGGGCCAGGGGCCTTGCCGCTCTGCATTAGTTTAATTGAATCTACAATTTCCCGGATTACTAAAGGTTGATCCAAAGCGCTCTCTTGAGTAGTAGTTATGGATGGGAATTTCAAGTTATCCAGGAAACTCATCATGATTGTTTTATCAGCAGCGCATTGTGAAGTATATAGTTCAGAGTAGAATGATTTGAAGGTGTCATTAATGACTGAAGGAATGACTGTAAGATCATCTGTGGGGGTTCTAATTTGTCGAATTTGCCGAGATGCTGACTGACTTTTAATTTGGCGTGATAGATGGCGCCCTGCCTTCTCACCGTGCTCGTACAGGAAGCCACGCGATCGTAAGAGTAATTTTTCAGTTTCTTGTGTTGACAATAAATTATAGTTCATTTGCAGATTTTGTCTATCTTTAACCAGTTCAGGGTGTGGAGATACTGATAGCTGTCTGTCCAATTCTGTTATACTTTCCATGAGCTGTTCCTGTTTTTGTCTTCTCGATTTGTTTTGTCTTGCTGAATAAGAAATAATCTCTCCCCGGACTACCACCTTTAATGTCTCCCAGAGTAAAGACGGGGATATGGGAGTAGAGTTGTTGGTGACAAGAAAATCATCTATCACTTTGGAAATTGTTTTGCAGAATCCGTCATCATTGAGTAGTATGCAATTAAACCTCCATGGAGTCTGCGTTTTTTTTAAGAGTGTAAACGAAAGATCAAATAACAATGGAGCATGGTCAGATATCACTATTGTTGAATATTCTACATTGTCGACAGCCGGAAGGAGATTATCATCTATGAAAAAATAGTCAATCCTTGAAAAAGTTTTATGAACCTGGGAGTAAAAAGAGAATTGTTTTTTATCTGGGAGAAGAGTATAGAAGTGCTATCCAAGATAGTTTTGAAATTGTTTTGGCCATTTTTAATGGGGGGCCCTGCCTTGGACTAGATTTGTCTAGCAACGGGTCTATTGCACAGTTCAGGTCCCCCCCCAATATTAAACGATGGGAACTGAGGTCTGGCAAAAATGAAAACACTTTCCTAATAAATGCTTCATCATCCCAATTGGGTGCATAAAGGTTGGCCAGGACAACAGACATATTATTAAGAGAACCTGAGACTATTACAAAACGACCTTGATGGTCAGTTATGACATTTGTTGGGCTAAATTGGGTTCTTTTGTGTATTAAAATAGCTGTACCCCTTGCTTTACTGCTAAAATTTGAGTGAAAAGATTGTCCAACCCATGAGGCCTTTAATCTATGGTGATCCTTAGTGGTCAGATGAGTCTCTTGTAGGAAAGCAATTTCAGTTTTAAGGTGTTTTAAATGGGAAAATACTCTACCTCTTTTGACTGGGCCGTTGATCCCTTTAACGTTCCAAGAAACAAATCTCAAGCAAGATAACCCTTTTTTGTTTGTATTAGCCATAATCACATTTGTAAAAAACATGGTGAGATGACACAATGCCTTGTAGAAGGAAGTGGTATTAACATACAGACAGGACTGAAAGAAAAAACAAATTTGTAGGACCTAACACACAAAAACCCCAAAACAAAACCCATAGAAACGAGGAACAAATAAACCCTCCTAAACCACCCTAAGCTTGTCCTAAGAACTAGAACTAGCAGCGGGACTCCATAAACTCTATTACTTCCTTACGACATTGATCCGTGAACTAATATCACCGAGCAGATAGGGCTCCTTTTTCTGCAAATGTGTCTATAATGTACAGTGGGTGCCACTTAAATAGAAATAAGCACCATATTGGCAACAGAATTATATATAGAAAATAATAATGGGGAAAAAATAAATAAATAAATGATAATAATAATAATAATAATAATAATAATAATAATAACACAAGTAGCCCCTGGTAAGTGTCAGTTTCAAACTGGAAACATTAGAGAAAGTAGAGAAATAAAAATATCAATTTACAATATTTAAGTAAGTCATAACTTTTAAGAAAGAGGGAAAGAAGGAAAAAAAAAAAAAAAGGGAAAAAAAAAAAAAAAGAAGGAAAGAGGAGAAAAAAAAAGAAAGAAAAAAGGTTGCAGTGCAGAAATTGACCGACAGTTATAACCATTGTTTTTCTGACGCACCCGTTAATGTCCTCTTCAACGTATTTTTGGCCTGAAACGTCTTCCATACAAAGTCATCTTCCACTAACCTGTGGGAGCGATGCGTTCGTCGTAGAAGTCCTGGGCTTTTTGTGGAGAATCAAAGTACAAGTTTTCATTTCTGAAGGAGACCTGGAGATGGGCAGGGTGCAGCAAGCGGAATTGAATTCCTCTCAGGTAGAGCGCATTTTTGATGGGGTTGAAAGCAGCTCGTTTCTTGGCCAAAGCAGGGCTGATGTCCGGGTAAACTCTCAGCTCGGTGCCGCGGTAATCCAATTTATGTTGTCTGGCCCATCTGAGTACTTTTTCTTTCTCTTGGAAACGGAGGAATTTAACGATGAAAGTCCGCGGTTTTCCGGCGCCAGCATCTAGTGGTCTGGGACCGAGGGAGCGGTGAGCTCTCTCTATCTCCGGTGGGCTGGTGAAAACATCAGGACCCGTTATCGCCATTAGTAAGTCCGACGCAAATTTGGTCGGATCTTGTTCTTTCTCGCTTCCCTCTGGGATGTTGATAATCCTCAAATTAGAGCGGCGGGACCGATTCTCGAGGTCGTCCACTCATTCCAGGAGCACCGTAGTTTGGGACTGTAAAGACTCCACAGCGGCTTCCATCTCAGTGAGTTTTTCAAAGTTTTCACCCACTGTGACTTCGGTTTTAGTCAGACGGCTGTTAAATGACGTCACCTGTTGTCCTAATAAATCGACTGACAGCTTCAGCGACTGTTGAATCAGAAAAGCCATGTCCGCCTTGAAGCTATCTCGCTGTTTATTGAGGAGAGCCTCAATGTCGTTCTTGGTGACTGGGTCAGATTGACCCTCGAGTTCGGCTCTCTTGTCTTCAGACCCTGAAGCTGCTGCTGCGGCCGCCATGTTAGCTAACTTAGCTGAGACCCTCGCTGCTCGAGTTGTTGTTGTTGTCGGTTTTGTCTTCGAGTTGCTCATTATGTCACAATAACGACACTATTTCGCACAAAAATAAGGGATGCGTCAGCCAGAAAAAAACACAGTTAAGTAGTTAGACTTTAAAGAGTAAATGAAAAGTTTGACCGGAGCCCTCCTCTCGCACGTCTGCCCTCTACCTCATCAAACCGGAAGCCCACCCAGCTTTTTTTAATTTAAAACATGCAGCATAATTTCATATTTAGCAAACTTATCTTTAAGAAACTGCTCTCCTCTCTGAGCTGCCACCTTACCGTGGTAGAGGAGTTTGCGTGTCCCAATGATCCTAGGAGCTATGTTGTCCGGGGGTTTCTATGCCCCCTGGTAGGGTCTCCCAAGGCAAACTGGTCCTAGGTGAGGGATCAGACAAAGAGCAGCTCGAAGACCTCTATGAAGAACACTAACAAAGGACCCAGATTTCCCTCGCCCGGACGCGGGTCACCGGGGCCCCCCTCTGGAGCCAGGCCCGGAGGTGGGGCACGATGGCGAGCGCCTGGTGGCCGGGCCTGTCCCCATGGAGCCCGGCCGGGCACAGCCCGAAGAGGCAACGTGGGTCCCCCCTCCAATGGGCTCACCACCCATAGCAGGGGCCATAGAGGTTGGGTGCAGTGTGAGCTGGGCGGCAGCCGAGGGCAGGGCACTTGGCGGTCCGATCCTCGGCTACATAAGCTGGCTCTTGGGACGTGGAACGTCACCTCGCTGGGGGGGAAAGGAGCCTAAACTAGTGCGTGAGGTGGAGAAGTTCCGGCTAGATATAGTCGGACTCACTTCGACGCACAGCAAGGGCTCTGGAACCACTTCTCTTGAGAGGGGCTGGACTCTCTTCCACTCTGGCGTTGCCGGCAGTGAGAGGCGACGGGCCGGGGTGGCAATTCTTGTTGCCCCTCGGCTCAAAGCCTGCACGTTGGAGTTCAACCCGGTGGACGAGAGGGTAGCCTCCCTCCGCCTTCGGGTGGGGGGACGGGTCCTGACTGTTGTTTGCGTTTACGCGCCAAACGGCAGCTCAGAGTACCCACCCTTTTTGGATTCACTCGAGGGAGTACTGGAGAGTGCTCCCCCGGGTGATTCCCTCGTTCTACTGGGGGACTTCAACGCTCATGTTGGCAGCGACAGTGAAACCTGGAGAGGTGTGATTGGGAAGAATGGCCGCCCGGATCTGAACCCAAGTGGTGTTCTGTTATTGGACTTTTGTGCTCGTCACAGATTGTCGATAACAAACACCATGTTCAAACATAAGGGTGTCCATATGTGCACTTGGCACCAGGACACCCTAGGCCGCAGTTCCATGATCGACTTTGTAGTTGTGTCATCGGATTTGCGGTCTCATGTTTTGGACACTCGGGTGAAGAGAGGGGCGGAGATTTCTACCGGCTGCGATGGTGGGGGAGGATGCCGGACAGACCTGGCAGGCCCAAACGCATTGTGAGGGTTTGCTGGGAACGCCTGGCAGAGTCTCCTGTCAGAGAGTTTCAATTCCCACCTCCGGAAGAACTTTGAAAATGTCACGAGGGAGGCGCTGGACATTGAGTCCGAGTGGACGATGTTCCGTGCCTCTGTTGTCGAGGCGGCCGATTGGAGCTGTGGCCGCAAGGTGGTTGGTGCCTGTCGTGGCGGTAATCCTAGAACCCGTTGGTGGACGCCGGCGGTGAGGGATGCCGTCAGGCTGAAGAAGGAGTCCTATCGGGTTCTTTTGCCTCATGGGACTCCTGAGGCAGCAGACAGGTACCGACAGGCCAAGCGGTGTGCGGCTTCAGCGGTCGCGGAGGCAAAAACTCGGACATGGGAGGAGTTCGGGGAGGCCATGAAAAAAGACTTCCGGACGGCTTCGAAGCAATTCTGGACCACCATCCGCCGCCTCAGGAAGGGGAAGCAGTGCAGTGTCAACACCGTGTATGGTGGGGATGGTGCTCTGCTGACCTCGATTGCGGATGTTGTGGATCGGTGGAGAGAATACTTCGAAGACCTCCTCAATCCTACCAGCACGTCTTCCTATGAGGAAGCAAGGCCTGGGGAATCTGTGGTGGGCTCTCCTATTTCTGGAGCTGAGGTTGCCGAGGTAGTTAAAAAGCTCCTCGGTGGCAAGGCCCCGGGGGTGGATGAGATCCGCCCGGAGTTCCTTAAGGCTCTGGATGTTGTGGGGCTGTCTTGGTTGACAAGACTCTGCAACATCGCGTGGACATCGGGGGCGGTACCTCTGGATTGGCAGACCGGGGTGGTGGTTCCTCTCTTTAAGAAGGGGAACCGGAGGGTGTGTTCCAACTATCGTGGGATCACACTCCTCAGCCTTCCCGGTAAGGTCTATTCAGGTGTACTGGAGAGGAGGCTACGCCGGATAGTCGAACCTCGGATTCAGGAGGAACAGTGTGGTTTTCGTCCTGGTCGTGGAACTGTGGACCAGCTCTATACTCTCGGCAGGGTCCTTGAGGGTGCATGGGAGTTTGCCCAACCAGTCTACATGTGCTTTGTGGACTTGGAGAAGGCATTCGACCGTGTACCCCGGAAAGTCCTGTGGGGAGTGCTCAGAGAGTATGGGGTAACGGACTGTCTTATTGTGGCAGTTCGCTCCCTGTATAATCAGTGTCAGAGCCTGGTCCGCATTGCCGGCAGTAAGTCGGACACGTTGCCTTTTGTCACCGATTCTGTTCATAACCTTTATGGACAGAATTTCTAGGCGCAGTCAGGGCGTTGAGGGTATCTGGTTTGGTGGATGCAGGATTAGGTCTCTGCTATTTGCAGATGATGTGGTCCTGATGGCTTCCTCCGGCCAAGATCTTCAGCTCTAACTGGATCGGTTCGCAGCCGAGTGTGAAGCGACTGGGATGGGAATCAGCACCTCCAAGTCCGAGTCCATGGTTCTCTCCCGGAAAAGGGTGGAGTGCCATCTCCGGGTTGGGGAGGAGATCTTGCCCCAAGTGGAGGAGTTCAAGTACCTCGGAGTCTTGTTCACGAGTGGGGGAAGAGTGGATCGTGAGATCGACAGGCGGATCGGTGCGGCATCTTCAGTAATGCGGACGCTGTATCGATCCGTTGTGGTGAAGAAGGAGCTGAGCCGGAAGGCAAAGCTCTCGATTTACCGGTCGATCTACGTTCCCATCCTCACCTATGGTCATGAGCTTTGGGTCATGACCGAAAGGACAAGATCACGGATACAAGCGGCCGAAATGAGTTTCCTCCGCCGAGTGGCGGGGCTCTCCCTTAGAGATCGGGTGAGAAGCTCTGTCATTCGGGGGGAGCTCAAAGTAAAGCCGCTGCTCCTCCACATTGAGAGGAGCCAGATGAGGTGGTTCGAGCATCTGGTCAGGATGCCACCCGAACGCCTCCCTAGGAAGGTGTTTCGGGCACGTCCGACCGGTAGGAGGCCACGGGGAAGACCCAGGACACGCTGGGAAGACTATCTCTCCCGGCTGGCCTGGGAACGCCTCGGGATCCCCCGGGAGGAGCTGGACGAAGTGGCTGGGGAGAGGGAAGTCTGGGCTTCCCTGCTTAAGCTGCTGCCCCCGCGACCCGACCCCGGATAAGCGGAAGAAGATGGATGGATGGATAGATATTTAAGAAACTGATCCGCGGCCGGATAAAACCTGTTCATGAGCCTTATACGGCCTATGGGCCGTACATTTGACACCCCTGATTTAAGGGGAACTGCATTTTTTGTGTGAATTTTGCCTAATAGTCACAATCCTTATGTAAGACAAGAACCCACATTCTCAGGGCATTCAAATGATCACAACTGGACTGTTGGTTTGTCTTTGAAGACATTTTGCCTCTCACACTTATTGTGCATATTACATATTGTTATAAAGGTGTCTACTACTATATTATGTATATACTTGCAGTGTGTATATAAAACATTGGAGGGTTTGGAATTTGTTTTAGAGCAGTGGTTCTTATCCTGGGTTCGATCGAACCCTAGGGGTTAGGTGAGTCGGCCTCAGGGGTTCGGCAGAGCCTCCGCCGCAGCGGTCAAGACACACCAGACTCCTGAATTGATTAACGTTGACCCCGACTTAATTAAACAAGTTGAAAAACGTATTCGGGTGTTACCATTTAGTGGTCAATTGTACTGAAAATGTACTGTAATATATACTAATAAAAGTTTCATTCAATCAATCTATCAATCGTGTAAATAAAAACTTCTCCCTATCGGCGGATCTGTACTGTAAAGTTAAAATTTGAATGACAATAAAAAAGAAGTCTAAGTATTATTGATACCCCCAAACAATGTTCCCTCTAATTTTCCATCTGATTTGCAAGTGTGTAATTTGTTGTGAGTTCATGCACTGTGTTGGTTTTGTTCTTTGAACAAGGCAATGTTCATGCACGGTTCATTTTGTGCACTAGTAAAAAAAACATTTAACTTTGTCTTGAATTTGAAAAAATAAAAAAAAAACATTTTATTTTTCACCCCGCCTTCCGCCCGATTGTAGCTGAGATAGGTTCCAGCGCCCCCCGCGACCCCGAAAGGAATAAGTGGTAGAAAATGGATGGATGGATGGATGGATAAAGAAGGGTTTGGTGAATGTGCACATGAAACTGGTGGGGTTCGGTACCTCCAACAAGGTTAAGAACCACTGTTTTAGAGGCTTTGTTGACTCCCATTAGCTGCATCTTACAAGCCTTTTTTATCATCTTTAAAATTGTAAAAAAAACAACAAAAAAAACTGTGTGTTCTTGTCTCTCATAATGATTGTGAACAAGAGGCACAATACCAAAAAACTGCAGTTCCCCTTTAAGTGTTTGTGTGCTTTCCCATCACAGAGCTTACAGCACTGGAGGATGTACCAATGGGAAGCGAGCCTACTGATCATGCTCCAACCCCGGTCCGCCCAGCACCGAGCCCTGCTGCTGAGGAACCAAGGTTTGTTGGTCTCACCAAAGAGGTGCTGTCGGCTCACACACAGAAGGAGGAGCAGGAGTATGTGGACCGATTCCGCAATCGAATCCTGCAGAGCCCCTACAGTTCTTACCTGCAGATGGACAACAGTTCAATGGCTCCCTCCCATCACAGAGGTTTGTACTGACAAACGTTGAATGAGTGGGGAAGTCACAGATGATTTTGTGTTCATTCAAATGTCCAACTAAACCTGCAACAGGTGAATACCCACGTCCAGTAAGTGGTGGGTTGAACCGCTCTCAAAGAGGAAAGCCCCGACCTAAGCGACCCAAACCCCAAGGCTCCTCAGACAGCTATGCTTCCCCAACTGGACCTCATCGTCGTGTCCCAGAGTCCTCCTGGCCCTCCTCAGAATCCTCCCAGCCCCAAATGGCAGCACCTTACAGTCAAGCATCCCCTGTCCAGGCACCGTTCTTTCCCATGATGGCGACCCAGCCGGCCCCAGCACAACCCCCAAGACCACAACAACTGCCCGGACCCTCTCCTACGGCGATGCAGCCCCCTGACCAGACCCAGTTCAGCTACAACTTCAGCTTCATGCAGCAAACCCAGAACATGCCAGGCATGCAACCTATACAGATGGAATCCATCCAGAATCTACAGAATATTTCTAATTTTCCCTGCATGCAGCCAATGGCTCCAGTGCAGTGTATCAACCCCTTCATGACACCTGTCATGGCTGTCATCCTTCCCAACCACCCATCTTTCACTTCAGGTTATCCTTCTATTTACCCACCCTCCACTGTCTCTATGCTGCATCAGGCACCCATCACCATGGCAGGGTTCGCCCCTACTGCCCCCTTCCCACAACCTCAGTTCCAGGCGCAGCCTGTCCTTCAACCCCAGACCTTCGCTGGCCCCCTGCTGGGCTCGCCCAGACCCTGCTCTACTGGCGGAGAGGACGAGGAAGCTGCCGGCCCACGCGCTCTATTCTCCAGCTCTCGCTCGAGTTCTCCTCTTCAGCTCAACTTGCTGCAGGAGGAGCTTCCCAAACTGAGTGGAGGGCAGAGCAACCATGCTGAAAGCCTTCTTGAGCAGCGTGACAACAAGGTGATACATCACAAAGGAAATCATGAATCTCTTTGATACAAATGACATGTTTTGGGTTTAATCAATTAACTTTTGTTTTAGCTGTGCTGCAACCACACTAAAGATCTAACTTAATATTTCTCCCTCAGTGTGACGTCCCGAGTGACTCTGGGAACAATGACGCTCAGTCTACATCCAGTGAGCTGCTTGACCTGCTGCTGCAAGAAGATGCACAGTCAGGGACTGGCTCTAACGCCTCCGGGTCTGGGTCAGGGGAGTCTGGAGGCTCACTGGGATCAGGCTCCGGATCTGGCTCCAATGGCACCTCTACCTCACACACTGGTAAAGATACTTTATACTTCTCGCACCTTCACAATGATATTCCTTTTCATAGAAGTAGAAATTTAACCGTATCTTGGAATTATTAGAGAAAATAGTTGACTTAAAGGGCAAAACCATTTTTTTAACCTGATGGTACCTGCTCATGTGTATTTGGGATCTGCATAAGTCCTGAAAATGTGAATCTCGCCTTCCTTTCTACTGCCTCTAAACGGTCCGTTTGGAATTTCTCAGTCCTGTGACATTTTGCAGACCTGTGATGTCTGTGGATATCTTTGTACATGGTAAAGGCTTACTCAAAGGTCTTTGCGTAAGTCTGCCATTTTATTTAATGTTTGAGCATCTGTAGTCCAAACGACAAAATGCCCATGGTACGACAAGAAGACCGAAAATGATCTGTTGTTGTTTGCTTTAATCAGCACAAGCCACTACACAAACTTTCAGCCTCATCTGAAGTGATAAAGAGCCTTACTTGTAACTTTTATAATTCGTGGCAATGCACCTTCAATTTAGAAGAAGTCTGTCTTCGTGTGCACGAAGCACTTCAAAGAGTCCTGCTTCAGAAACCTGTGCCAGTATGAAGATGGATTTTCCAATTAACTAATTTTAATGGCGGAGTCGGTGACTACTATTTATGGCAATGGAGGAGACAATGAACCAGTAAGTAATAACAGTCGGTTAGAAATGTGTGAATAATACGTTATCAATGTTTTAGCTCGATTTGTTGTGTAGCTAGCTTAGCCTTATAAATGTAAGACAACTGCGTCACCGTTCTCCGGCAATATAAAGAATTAATTTCCTAAAAACTAGTTTTAATTGGATCAGTGCTTACTGTCTTTGGTATTGGAGGAGTACAATATATAATATTATTATATATAATGTTTTTACGTTCGTGATGTCACACATAACGATGCTGATTGCCTTTAGCCTCTGTTTTTTACAATTCAAAGCAGCCAATCAGCTGAGTTATTTACATGATATAGAATAGAAAAGCCTTTTATTGTCAATATACACATGGATACGTCCAGGATCTAGCATTAGAAAGTTAAACTCGGTAGATGTTTAACCTTAGTCAGCGTATAGTTCCAGACCTGTACGTCAGTGCGGCTTTGTCACTCACTTTCGTCCACACGCATCGTCTCCTTCCTTGTTGCCGACAATAATAAAACACGGTGAGCCGCTGGTATCACTGTATCATCTGGGATGTTGTGTTGTGGTGGAAGTCACTCAAAACAGATGGCTTGTGGCGGTCACCCATGTCCATAGTGCACAACAAAAGCAAGAAAGCTAAAAAAAAAACCTACTATATAACATTTCTGCCAGGCGGGGGCGAATGCTTACTGAGCGCTTACTGCCTCTCAAAACAAACTGTTTTAAAAGGGGAAAAAAAGGCTTAAAAATAGGTCTAAAACAAAATCCAAGCAAAATTCTGACCAGCGAACCAACATAACATGTTATGTAGATTACAAGGAAGTGATTGAAATGTCAAAAACAAAAAAAATCATGATATGACACCTTTAAAGACGAACTAGGCAAAGACGAATGCTTTATTACCACTATCGGGCTGTGACTGCTGCTCTTGGTTAGTTAGTTGGTTGAAGTTTATTTTGAACATGTATACAGATTGACCATGATACATAACATATTTTTCATTTCTCTTTACAAGATGCCTTAAAAGAAGTAGGAAGAAGGAAAGTTGATCTAATCCGACCTCCTTTTCACTTTATAGCAGTTACTTACAAATTGAAAAACAGGAAGTGAACAAATGTGTAACACAGTTTACCTCAGACCTGGGCATTCTGCGGCCCGCGGGCCACATCCGGCCCTTTGACGTGCCTGTCTGGCCCGCGTGAGGCCAATCATAAATTACAAAATAAATTTAAAAAAGTATCTATCTCGAGTGTGCAATACAACGGTGCTGCTTTTGTTTTGAAAAGCGTTATTTGTATTACTTCCGTGTGGACGTATGCTCGTGCGCGATTGTGAGTGAATGTGAACAGCTGCAATCACAAATTACAAAATAAATGTAAAAAAATATATATGTCGTGCGTGCAATACAACTGTGCTGCTTTTATTTTGAAAAGTGTTATTTATGGGCGTATGTTCGTGTGTAACCTGTGAGTGAAGGTGCACAGCGACAAGTGATGCCCGGTTAGCCCCGAGACGCTAAAAAGAGAAAAGTTGATGAGGAATGGCATGTTTTCAACAAGACATGGACTGCCAAGTATTTCTTTACAGAAATTAAAGGTAAAGCCGTGTGCTTAATTTGTGGTACACAGGTTGCTGTGTTTAAAGAATGTGAGTGTAACGACCTGCTGAAGTTGATGTTGTGTTCTTGAGTTGCGGAAATGAGGTGTGAGGATAGACGTGCGTGTGGAAGGAACGAGAATTCCGCCCTCAATGAAGACTCCCAGGTTTGATGGCAAGGCGAACTGGGAGGCATTTCATCCCACTTCTGACACCAATTGTAGCGTCCAGAAGAAGTGCACACCAAGTCTGACGCTCTTTTTAAACTTTTATTGAGCAACCTATACTAACACAGCTCAACTTATCTCGTTCCTTCCACACGCACGTCTATCCTCACTCCTCATTTCCGCAACAACAACGCTTCGTCCTTCTTCGCCAATCACCTTACAGGCCTGCTACGTTCACAACAAAGAGGATGCAGGATAAAGTGACAGAAATTGAAATTTTTGCATTGTATTATACATCAGGAAGTGTTGTGTAAGAAAGTGTTAAAAATAAAACCATCAAAAGCCATCTGCTTTTGTATAAAGATAAGTTAGGTTAAATGAAAATATTATTATTATTATTATTATTTATCTTACGGTATATCAAAAATAATTTGAGCAAAATGTAATTGAAATATTGTCGGTGTGGCCCTCCAGCAGTGCTCGGGTTGCTCATGCGGCCCCCGGTAAAAATTAATTGCCCACCCCTGGTTTACATCAATGATTTTTTTAAATCAAATCAAATCAAATCAACTTTATTTATAAAGCACATTTAAAATTTACCACAGGAGTAGCCAAAGTGCTGTACAATGAACAGGTTAAAAGATAAAACGAGTACCGAGCAAACACAACACAACACAACACAAACAGAACACAATAAAAAATAAATAATTAAAATAGAATAAATAAAAACATAAAAACATAAAAACAGGTTCACAGCAGGTGTATTATGGGGCGCCATTGCAGGATGGATATCACTCAGTGTTAAAAAGCCATGGAATAAAAGTATGTTTTTAAGAGAGATTTAAAAACAGGAAGAGAGGAGGCTTGTCTAACACTCAGGGGTAGGTCGTTCCAGAGCTTGGGAGCAGCAACGGCGAAAGCTCGGTCACCTCTAAACAATACAATACAATAGTTCTCTTAATAGTTATGATTTACTTAATGAGTTGAATAATATTGTCAATAAGTACATTACTTTTCCTCCTTGTACTTTGTAAACACTTTTGAGTTTGAGCAGTTTCCTACACTGGATCCTATTAGTACATTGCCTTCTTTGCCTAATCCAGTTCGTAATTGAATTCCACATGCTGATATGGTAAAGGTCTTGAGTGTTGTATGGCATACACATGTTTTAAGTTAGGTTTTTCTCTGCTCTTGGGTTGCAGGCAGCAGCAACAGCAGCAAATACTTTGCCAGCAACGATTCGTCAGACACTTCACGCAAAGCCAAGAAAAGCCAGGAAGCGCCGGTGGAGCTCCAATGCAGCTTTGACAATCAGGTGGAAAACTCGATATGGAGCATGATCCAGCACACGTCGGAAGGTGTCAAGATGACCTACCAGATCCACACAAGGTACACACAAGTCTCATTCCTGTAATTTCCGTGCATTTTGTTTTATGACAGACATAACACATACATTGTAAATGTGTTTTTTTTGGCAATACTGAGCTTGCTGTTACTTGTTATCATAGTTGTATCTTTTGTGTTGAGACACTGATTTTCTGGACAGCACTTTACAGTAGAACCTCAACTTATGAGCCTAATTGTTTCTGTGATGGAGCTCTTAACTCAAAACATTTGTATCTTGAATCAACGTCAGCCATTAAAATGAATGGAAATTAATATAATGGGTGTAAGGCCTGTCCAAAAAGAACACGTTTAACTAAATATAACATGCCTTTTAAAAAGAAAAATAACTTTTGGATAAGAAATAATTGTATAAAAACAATACAATATAATGTACTAACAACTACATTAGTTTTATAAAGTAATATATTAATAATGTACAGTTTTTATCTTGGAGAATGGACTTTTACGGTAGGGCTGGGTGATATGGCTGAAAACGGTATCACGGTATGTTTTATATCAGTCGATATCGATAATTATTGATATGTTTTATGACCTATCGAAAATAAGGAACCTGGGAGAAAAATTTAATAAATGTAAGGAAATGTCAACTCAAACATGGAAAACAATCAATGTAAACAAAATTGTAAAATCACAATAAACACTTAATACACCTCGTTAAATTTAGGTGAAAAAATAAGGAATATGTAAGAAATGCTTCATTAAGTGTAAGAAAATAGTGCAAAATGTGAAAATGTAAACAAAGAAACCTGAGAAGATTTTTTTTCTGCAGGTTTAGTGCCAGGAAGTTACAGCTCAGCAGTGTGCTCTGAGCGAGCACAGGTGGTTTGGTCTTCTGTCTGACAACGGCCGTTTTTTTTTTTAAATCCAAAAAACTGCCATACTGTCGAGGTGACTTCTCCTGTTTAATCGACAATTTCTACGCTCTCTGCAGCACTCATTTTTACTTTCTCTCCTCACTCCATGCAAAGAATCAACTGCGAGACAACAATATGGTGCAACCAATTGTGATAGTTGATACTGTTACCTGATTGGCTGTTAGCGTGTCACTCCCACTGATCACTTCCTGCATTGCTCGGTTACCAGAGGGCGAATGCCTTTGTTCATGCACCCAACCTTGCTACGCAACTTTTGGTTTCTTACAACGAAGAAAAAAATGTATATATCGAACATTTTATTATTTTCTATTGATATCGATTATGTGTCTATCGTGATATATCGCGTATTAGTGCCCAAGGCATGAGTAACTTACACATCTGTGAAGGCAGCATTAATGCTGAAAGGTACATACAGCTTTTGGAGATATGTTGCCATCCAAGCGACGTTATCATAGACGCCCCTGCTTATTTTAGCAAGACAACGCCAAGCCACGTGTTACAACAGCGTGGCTTTATAGTAAAAAAGTGCGGGTACTAGACTGGCCTGCCTGTAGTCCAGACCTGCCTCCCATTGAAAATGTGTGGCGCAATATGAAGCCTAAAATACCACAACGGAAACCCCGGACTGTTGAACAACTTAAGTTGTATATCAAGCAAGAATGGGAAAGAATTCCACCTGAAAAGCTTCAAAAATTGGTCTCCTCAGTGGCCAAATGTTTACTGAGTGTTGTTAAAAGGAAAAGCCATGTAACACAGTGGTAAAAATGCTCCTGGGACAACTTTTTTGTAATGTGTTGCTGCCATTAAATTCTAAGTTGATGATTATTTGAAAAAAAAAAAGTTTCTTAGTTCGAACATTAAATATCTTGTCTTTGCAGTCTATTCAATTGAATATAGGTTGAAAGAAATTTGCAAATCATTGTATTCTGTTTTTATTTACGAATTACACAACGTGCCAACTTCACTGGTTTTGGGTTTTGTATATTGACATTGTCTTATCGCCCAGCCCTATTCTACGTTAAGGCCTTCTCCATCAAACACACCATCAGCAGCCGTTTAGATATTATTTTAACATCCTTGACTGGCGTCAGACTCATTCTGCTTCAGTATGGTTCAGACTACGCTCCAATTGTTTCGCCAAGTTGTCATGTTTTTGATGATGTCTGTCTTTAATTCTCTAAACATCATCCACTTTTTCTTCTCAGAGCTGTCCTTCACAATCAATGTATTCCTTCCCATGATTGGAAAACAAAGTTGTGTTGATCTCTAGCTATACAATAAGATAAGATCAGATGATTAGGTCGGCTCTTACGGCACCAACTAATGGCGGGGATGCTTGCAATTTAAAGCACAACAATTACCCAAAAGGCCGCTCTTATCTAAAAACACTCTTAAGCAAGACATTCTTAAGTTAAGGTACCACTGTCATTTGTCTGCCACTTGTAGGCAGTTTGTAACATGGCTCATGCATTTTATCCATCTTGTTGCAGAGCTCTACAATTAAAAATAACTGCTGAATATGTTTTATATGTTTTTTTGTCTCATTGTACATCTTTTAAACTCCTCACATATGACTGTCCCTCTCTTCCAGGGACCAGAATGAGGTGTTGGCTGAGGACAGAGAGAAGCTGCGGGTATTTCAGCCTCTCCAGCCTTGGTTTAGCCAGGAGCAGCAAAAGGAGCTAGCTGACGTCCATCCCTGGATCCAGCAGCACACAATCCCACAAGCGATCGACACACAGGTGGGAATGTGCACAAACGCACGTCTTTAGTAGGGATGTATAACGTGAACCGGTTCCTAATTGGGTCGGTCCAGGAAGAATGTTAAGATTCCAGACTAATGATACTGCTATCAGTGGGTTTTTTTTTATCCAGCTGACATGCTGTCAAATTCAGTTCAAGTGTCATTACTAAGCATTTGTAGATGATAATCAGCTTGGAATAATCACAAATAAGAAAGCAACACCACACAAAAGTTTGTAACAACATTTCCACCTAGTCCCCAGAGTCACGCATGCTAATAAAAGTTAGTGTCACTTAACTCATGACTGCCACTACAGTGCGCTACATCAACCCGGCCGTCCTCTAAGCGATCTAGTAATCCACAGAACAATATTACCGTATTTTCTAGACTATAAAACGCACCAGTATACAAGCCGCACCTACTAAATTTTAGGAAACATTTTTTTTACAGATATTAGCCACACCGAATTATAAGCCGCAGATATATACTTAATGAAATTAGTTATTTACACAAAGAGTTTGTAAATGTTTATTTACATACCTTAATTGTCTCCAAATAGGTGTCTGTAACACGGCAGTAAAACGGTGATCAAACAAAACAGAAGTCATCGTCCTGGACCCACTAGCTGCGGAAGCTAGCTATCCAATCAGCGAAACAGACTCAATAACTCCACGGTGATGTTTTGGTGAATTTACTAAGACATTTGTGAAACTGAAACAATACAAAAAGAATGCCATTGTAAGTAAATGATACTAACAGACACTCGATCGTAAACGTGTTAGCATACTAGCTAATGGTAACGACGCTAGCTGCAATACATCACAAAAGCATGTACAAATATGTATGAAAACAATCCTAAAGACATCACACATGGGACGGGTTTAGTAAGTAGGAAATGTTTTAGTTATATTGTAAAACATACAAACTTTGCTTGGAGTGATGAATGAAGAATTCCATACGAGTAGAAACGCTATGGACGGTTAGAAGATGGATCAGCACTTTTACTTCCAATTGAAAGCAAAAAATGAAAGGAAACTGAAGCACCCGCAATAGCACAAACAATAACACACCGTTTTAGTGTTTTGCTTATTTTGTTTTTTGCATTTTAGCCATCAGCGAAGAAAACTCCACACATTAGCCGCACCGTTTCATAAGCCGCAGGTTTCAACGTGTGGGGAAAAAAGGTATAGGTCAGAATTTACAGTAATCCATTCAGAAAAGTGAACATTTTAAATAATCATTGGGTGTTTTTATTTGTATAATACACAAGCGACACATATACGTTGGTGGCTGTAGCACTGGCTTCCGGTCCATCACTCAAACACGTCCATGTGCAACATAAACACGAGTAACAATTCCTATTGTTACAAAATGCACACCCACCCAACATGTTGATTTGTTGTTTTGATTTATATTGTATATATGATATGAGGTATCATGTTAAAGGTCTGTGAATGAACATGGATACATTCATATTATTTGAATTTATTATTTTATTACTAATATTTTAAATATTATAGTAGGGACAAGTGGTAGAAAAATATGTGTGGTCCTTACAAGGTGACTTTGCACTGCAAACATACAAACCCCGTTTCCATATGAGTTGGGAAATTGTGTTGGATGTAAATATAAACGGAATACAATGATTTGCAAATCCTTTTCAACCCATATTCAATTGAATGCACTACAAAGACAAAATATTTGATGTTCAAACTCATAAACTTTATTTTTTTTTTGCAAATAATAATTAACTTAGAATTTCATGGCTGCAACACGTGCCAAAGTAGTTGGGAAAGGGCATGTTCACCACTGTGTTACATCACCTTTTCTTTTAACAACACTCAATAAACGATTGGGAACTGAGGAAACTAATTGTTGAAGCTTTGAAAGTGGAATTCTTTCCCATTCTTGTTTAATGTAGAGCTTCAGTCGTTCAACAGTCCGGGGTCTCCGCTGTCGTATTTTACGCTTCATAATGCACCACACATTTTTGATGGGAGACAGGTCTGGACTGCAGGTGGACCAGGAAAGTACCTGCACTCTTTTTTTCCGAAGCCACGCTGTTGTAACACGTGCTGAATGTGGCTTGGCATTGTCTTGCTGAAATAAGCAGGGGCGTCCATGAAAAAGACGGCGCTTAGATGGCAGCATGTGTTGTTCCAAAACCTGTATGTACCTTTCAGCATTAATGGTGCCTTCACAGATGTGTAAGTTACCCATGCCTTGGGAACTAATGCACTCCCATACCATCACAGATGCTGGCTTTTGAATTTTGCGTCGATAACAGTCTGGATGGTTCGCTTCCCCTTTGGTCCGGATGACACGATGTCGAATATTTTCAAAAACTATTTGAAATGTGGACTCGTCAGACCACAGAACACTTTTCCACTTTGTCCATCTTAGATGATCTCGGGCACAGAGAAGCCGGCGACGTTTCTGGATGTTGTTGATAAATGGCTTTCGCTTTGCATAGTAGAGCTTTTACTTGCACTTACTGATGTAGCGACAAATTGTATTTAGTGACAGTGGTTTTCTGAAGTGTTCCTGAGCCCATGTGGTGATATCCTTTAGAGATTGATGTCGGTTTTTGATATAGTGCCGTCTGAGGGATCGAAGGTCAGGGTCATTCAATGTTGGTTTCCGGCCATGCCGCTTACGTGGAGTGATTTCTCCAGATTCTCTGAACCTTCTGATGATATTATGGACCGTAGATGTTGAAATCCCTAAATTTCTTGCAATTGCACTTTGAGAAACGTTGTTCTTAAACTGTTTGACTATTTGCTCACGCAGTTGTGGACAAAGGGGTGTACCTCGCCCCATCCTTTCTTGTGAAAGACTGAGCATTTTTTGGGAAGCTGTTTTTATACCCAATCATGGCACCCACCTGTTCCCAATTAGCCTGCACACCTGTGGGATGTTCCAAATAAGTGTTTTATGAGCATTCCTCAACTATATCACTATTTATTGCCACCTTTCCCAACTTCTTTGTCACGTGTTGCTGGCATCAAATTCTAAAGTTAATGATTATTTGCCAAAACAAAAATGTTTATCAGTTTGAACATCAAATATGTTGTCTTTGTAGCATATTCAACTGAATATGGGTTGAAAATGGTTTGCAAATCATTGTATTCCGTTTATATTTACATCTAACACAATTTCCCAACTCATATGGAAACAGGGTTTGTAGTTGACTTGTTTAACACCTACAAAGCAGGTGTTGATAAAATACTTCCCTGATGTGAGATATTATATCAAGATGTTGCTGGTACACAACCTTTTTGTGCTAATAAAATTGCTAATAAAATGCATTTTGGCACAACTTTATTTACACAAATTACATATCATACCGATGACTTTATCGATAAGAAATATCGATATTGGTATCGAAAAAATCCTAAAAGTATGTAGTTTCCCAGCCTAACGTCTCTTTATGTTCCTTAGGGTTGTATGAACTGCCACACTGGTGCAGGGGTGGCCCACTCCCCTCCACCCCCAGACCCCGATAGCTCGTCCCCTCTGGAGATCCTGGAGCCGGACTCCCTTGTGGACACTTGAGAAAGCTGCGGCCCCCAAACAACCATCAACGTCAACAACTCTTAACACGCATCTTGTCTGATCAGGCCGGAGGACTACGTCTCTGTGCTTTAATTGAACTTGATTTGTAAAGATATCCAGGGCTGGATAAACCCTGAGGGGAGGGAGCAAGTGCGAAAGGCATTTAATTTGACTAGTTTTCACTCCCAAAGTGACCCAAACTGACCGCTTTCATCGGACCATGACTATAACACCTCTCCGTGTTTTCTCTTTTTAAGCGCAGGTTTATCCTCTGGCGTCACTCCATGCATATTGCAGGAGGACCCCATGGTCACCACCCCCTGGATCATGAACACTGGGCACACAAGTGACCGGACAAAAGGCCCGATTCAAAGCATCAGAACACACAATGGAGTACAGGTTGGACCACTTCATCATGAGGGGTTTTTTTTTGGAAACGGGTCTCACTGATCATGGCATGGACACCATCTTGGATGGAGACATTGGTGGCCCAGTTCGTGTATCCAATCACAAACATTCATGGACCCGGAGTTTGTACAGTACATGTACCACAAGAATTATTTTTCAGTAACTCAAAGACACACGTGCTGATTTCTGTTAATAATGCTCTTCATCTTTTTGGTTCAATTGCTGCTGGAGTTTCATCTCTGGTGTTCACAGGTTGATTGTCTCTGGTCGAGTACCTTGTCGTCATGTCTTTTGGACTCACAAAAACGTGGATCATTTAAAGGAGGTGTAATCTCTCTCGAATTCCGCCTCATCCTGGTTCTTCTACTCACTCACACATGAAGTTTCTTCTCTGGTGATGAATGGGCTGGTCCAAATGTTGTGCTGTTAGCGAAGGCGGTTGGTGCGAGCTAACGCAGGACTGCTGCTTTCCTTTCATGCGGTAGACATGGTTTTTCATATATACAGTACAGGCCAAAAGTTTGGACACACCTTCTCATTTCAATGTGTTTTCTTTATTTTCATGACTATTTACATTGTGGATGGTCACTGATTGCATCAAAACTATGACACCTGCAAAGTGAAAACCATTTCAGACTACCTCTTGAAGCTCATCAAGAGAATACCAAGAGTGTGCAAAACAGTAATCAGAGCAAAGGGTGGCTATTTTGAAGAAACTAGAACATAAAACATGTTTTACATAACTCCACATGTGTTCATTCATAGTTTTGATGCCTTCAATGTAAATAGTCATGAAAATAAAGAAAACTCATTGAATAAGAAATTGTCTAAACTTTAGGCCTGTGTGTGTGTGTGTGTGTATGTATATATATATATATATATATATATATATATATATATATATATAGGGCTGTCAACGTTAACACGCGATTAATAAATTGATCATTTGTGACGATAAATGTGCAATGCGCCCTTTCAAACACACTCCGACAGAACTTTAGATAAAAACTGAAGTAATTAGTTAGTATTACAGCGACAAACTATCTTATCATAGGCGCACATCAAGTTTAAAGTCGCATCTTAAAGCAAAACATGAACGTGAGGAAGGCGCTGCTTATCAATCTATAAATGGACGTGTTCTGTCCCGTACTATCGTGTAAATCAAAACAGTCTTTGAAAGGGCAATGGAATTATTGCATGACAGTACTCTTTATTTTGCATATTACGGTAAAGCGGCAGCCCTTAGCTGCTCCTGCAATGAGCTGACAACATCCTCACACGTGACCATTACAACACAGCATTTGTCTCATCTCATTGAATAAGGCACTAAGATACCGGAAAACAAACAAACCGGACAAGAACACGCAAGCAGGCTGTCAGGGATGACGCCGAGACCGATGCTACGCATACGAGCCGCAACCTGAGCTTTCTCCTCCGAGGAAAACAAAAAGGCTGCAGAAATTCAAATTCGATTGGGAAAAGGAAAATAAGTGGCTGGAAAAGGTGAACAATTATGTCGACAAAGCACACCGCGTGGTGTGGAGATGTTCTCGTTCATCCAGGTCATTGTCATCTCAGGGCAATCGATCGCAACTGGACTGTTTGGTTTGTCTTAGCAGACGTCTCGCCTCTCACCCGAGTAGACTTCACGAGTTCATACTCAAAGACTCAGATTGGTCCGATTTAGTCAAGCGGCTGGTGCCAAAACCCCAAATATTTATACTCCAAAACCAGGAGGGTGTGCCTGGACAAGGATGGTTTCGCTCTATGGGTGGGAGAAAAACAACTGTTTTGATGCAATCCTAACTGTCAAAGCCAACTACAGTCGTTGAAGTGTAATTTCCCCTTGTTAGCAGTGAGGTATTGTGTGGCAGAACGATCGCTGTGGATCGACTACTACCAGTCCAAAATAGTCGGAACCACGTAAGCATTCCAGTCAGTTGTAAACAATGAGGTGACCAGAATATGTTTCTAACTCCTGTTACTTGTAGGAAGCTAAATTGCAAAGTCTTTTAGGAATGGTTGAAAGGACAGTGTTGTATGTGGGAGACAGGTGGTGTTGCAGACCACCTCCTCCTTTCAGGGATGGTTTTTCAACCTTGGTTTGCCGCTGTGTTTTTGTTTTGTTTTGCCTGATGGTGGATTGTGTGACATTGAACAGCATACTAGTAGTGGTTAAAAATAATAACGACAAAAACAATGGAAACCTTGACCCGTTTGTTGTCTGCCAGGCAACACCAACAACCAATCGGAAGTCAAGAAGCAAATACTTTTATTTAAGAAATATATTTATTTTGATATTTTTGAAAATTTCCATTAAACTTTATTTGTTGAGCAATTTGTTTCCATTGTAGCCTATTCATATTACCTCAAAACATGCATTTATTTACATTTAAGTTAGTATCATTTTATCAAAAAAAAAAAGCCAAAGCAATCACCACGCTGGTACGGGTGAAGACGATAAGTTTGGCTGGTGTTCTGAAAAAATTTACTACCCGTAATCTTATTTCCTACTACACTTACTGTCACCAGGTTTTGAGCAAATCAATGACTTGCAGTTTAGTAAAACATATTAAAAAAATGTTCCTGTATGACATGCATTTGTATTCAAATGCATGGGTGTTTTCTTCAGCACATTCTATTTATGCAAGCAAATAATAACCTGTGATTATTCACAGTTCAAGTGTGATAAATCTAATTTTTAAAAAAATCACTTGACAGCCCTAATATATATATATATATATATATATATATATATATATATATATATATATATATATATATATATATATATATATATATATATATATATATATATATATATGTATATGTATATATATATATATATATAATGTGTGTGTTTATATGTATGTATGTATATGTAACATGTATATATACATGCGTGTGTATATATATAAATCTGCATTTTATGTGTATATATAAATATGTATATGTGTGTGTGTATATGTCTATATATGTGTATATATACATATATTTAGGGATGGGAATATACATATGCATGTGTATATGTGTATATACTATATATATGTGTGTATGTATACGTGTGTATGTATGTATGTATGTATACATATGCATGTGTATATATATATGTATGTGTGTGTATGTATACGTGTGTATGTATGTGTATTTATATATATATCCACATACACACACATATATATATATATATATTTGTGTATGTATACGTGTGTATGTATGTATGTGTGTGTGTGTATATATATATATATATATATGTAAGTGTGTGTTTGTATTTATATATATACACATACATACACACGTATACATACACACACACATATATATATATATATATAGATTTGTGTATGTATACGTGTGTATGTATGTATGTATATATATATATATGTGTGTGTGTGTGTGCTTGTGTGTATATGTCTATATATATGTGTATATATACATATATTGAGGGATGGGAATATACATATCCATGTGTGTGTGTATATATATATATATATATATATATATATATATATATATATATATATGTATGTATATGTATATATGTGTGTGTGTATATATATATATATATATATATATATATATATATATATATATATATATATATATATATGTATGTATGTACATATATATATATACATATATATATATATATATATATACATATAGTGTGTGCGTGCGTGTAAAATGTCTGCGTATATATGTATCCATATATATGCATAGGAATATACATACACACAGTATACGTGTGTATGTATGTATATATATATATACACACACATTACACATGTGTATATATATATACACACAGTATACATGTATGTGTGTGTGTGTATATATATATTTACAGTATGTGTATATATATTATATACACACATATATATGTGTGTGTGTATATCAATCAATCAATCAATCAATGTTTATTTATATAGCCCTAAATCACAAGTGTCTCAAAGGGCTGCACAAGCCACAACGACATCCTCGGTATAGCCCATATATATATATATATATATATATATATATATATGTCTATATATATGTGTATATATATACATGTATTGAGGGATGGGAATATATATATCCATGTATGTATATATATATATATATATATTTATATATATATATGTATGTATGTATGTGTGTGTATATATATGTATGTATGTATGTACACATATATATATATATATATACATATACATACAGTGTGTGTGTGTAGAACGTCTGTGTATATATGTATCCATATATATGCATAGGAATATACATACACACAGTATACGTGTGTATGTATATATATATATATATATATATATATATATATATATATATATATATATATATATATATATATATATATACACACATTACACATTTATATACACACAGTGTATGTGTGTGTGTGTATATATATATTTATATGTATATATATATTATATACACACACATATATATATATATATATATATATATATATATATGTGTGTGTGTGTGTGTGTGTGTATATATATATGCGTGTGTGTGTGTGTGTGTATATAGAACAGTATCATGGTATTTTGTAGGAAAATGTACACCAAACTTCACAAAAGTATATAAAAGCCGTTTGTCTTGAATTCAGGGACTGTTTGTGACACACAAGAATGAATAAATTAACTATGATGTCTGATTTTATTTCAATTCTTGTAAAATAAAAGAACAATTCACAAATCAAACACAATGATCGCAATAGAAACAAGATGGATACAATTACATTTGGCACCAAAAAAAGTCATTTAGTGCAGTCAGAAGAAACAAAAGGGTTATGTAATTACCAAAGCTGTAATAGCATTCACTTATGGGACGACGTGGCGCAGTGGGAGAGTGGCCGTGCGCGACCCGAGGGTCCCTGGTTCAATCCCCACCTAGTACCAACCTCGTCATGTCCGTTGTGTCCTGAGCAAGACACTTCACCCTTGCTCCTGATGGGTGCTGGTTAGCGCCTTGCATGGCAGCTCCCTCCATCAGTGTGTGAATGTGTGTGTGAATGGGTAAATGTGGAAGTAGTGTCAAAGCGCTTTGAGTACCTTGAAGGTAGAAAAGCGCTATACAAGTACAACCCATTTATCATTTATTTATTTATTTACAATGGAGTCGGCATCGTTTCAAATACAGTGTTGCACCTTCATTTAACTACCTCTGGGTGGCGCTGTGGTGCCTATAAAGTGGATTAAGGTGTCTTTGTTTCTCCAATGCAAAACAAAAACACTAATGACTGTGAGGGTGTGGATGCTGGAAGATCCCCAAGCTGTGGACGTGTTCATCGGCCTCTGGACCAGCCAGTGACCTTGGACTTGTCTCACTTGCAGCATTTCTGCATCTCTGTAAAAACAGTTCAAACTATCTATAGGGTCATTCAATTTAGGAACGCTTTTATGTTTGCATTTGATACCTTTGTCCAGATCAACGACTTTGCACGGTGTGTTAATGTTGACGTCTTTCAGCAGGTTGTTCTTAAAGTCTTCAAGGTCAAATAGGAGAAAGTTTACATGATGGAATTCAACTTGTTGTGTTCCCTTTTGCTTACCGAATCGATCCTCTGACTCCCTGAAGGGCAGAGTCGCCCCGGAAACTTCCATCTCGAACTCCTCTGAGCTGCTGCGACTTCTGCTGGACCTGATTCAGAGGGTGAGTGAGTGTGTGTTCTTGTATTTCTACCCTTCTTGGGACATCAACAAGGAAAAGTACCTTCCATATGAGGACCGGTGAACAAGTTAGGACCGAAATCATGGTCCCAATACGGAAAACCATTGCATCTAATAGAGAATGTCTCATTTGCAA